>NW_028318515.1:4127500-4428586 GCF_062004578.1 Staurois parvus
AGGGTACTTGTACATTAGGTCTGCACATTGTTTTGGCTTGTGGCATGATTTCAGGCATAGGCGTAACTAGAACCTTCAGCAGGGCCCCGGATCAAGAAACCATGAGGGGCCCCCTAACCCCTCCCCCTTTGGCCCCTTTCCATTGGTCCTGGGGCTCTTGCCACTGGTCTCCACCCCCCCCCCCCCCCAAGTTCGGCTGTCATCCTGCCCATAAAGTTGTGAAGCTTCATGAAATTCTGCACCCCCAGAATGTGTTGTTGTTGTTACCTGGCATTGATGGAGGTGAATGCTTACACAACATAGTATTATGTATCCCGCTTACCTGTAATGCTTGTTGGGAGCTGCCCATGAAATTGTGTAACCCCTACTGGCATGTATGGAGTTAACTGCTTTCTGCTTACTGTTCAGCTTGAGCTCCTGTCACTTGGCTGATTTTCCTGATCTCTTCCCTGTGACATCAGTAGCTGGTGCATGCAACCTTTGCAACCATGGTAGTTCTGCCTCTGCTTTCAAGTTTGCACATCTTGCAATTTTCATGCCACTAAGTTCTTTCAAAGGCGCATTTGACGACCTGACCTTGTTCTGAGCTGCTTTGGCATTTGTATTGATGTGTATGAGGTGAAAAGTAGTTCTGATGTGAACATGTGCCCTTTTTAAAAGTAACTTATGAGCTGAGAATGAATAATGAAGCTGCTAATGCTAACTTGCTTTCAAAAGTGCAGGCTCTGGGGATGACCTGTTACAAGCAAGAAGCTTAACATCAGTTTGAGATGCTGCTGAGGTCATTCCAAATTCATTGACAGGTGCATTTCACCTGCAGCTAAATTCCTTTTTGACCTGCTTCAAACGGGTTTTCAAATCCACAGACTTGTATGGGGATGTTAAAACCCATTTAAAGCAAACAAAAGCCCTTGGGCACAGGCCCCAACCACCCTGGAACCTGTACCCTATAGTACAAGTCAGTATAGGATCCCTTTTGAAAACCTGAGACTACTGCCAAAGTGATTCCAGCATTCCACATAGCAGTTGGCACTTTCTACTTTCTTTGCTGAAGAAAACACCGTCACCACTTTTGTAACAGAAGGCATGGATTTGGGTCATTACCCTTCAGTTAAGATATTTTTTCCCATAGAAAGGCTTTTAATTTTTCGAGTACAAAATATAAACAGACTTCTGATTCCCTAGTGTTGTTACTGCTTTGTTTGTTCCTTTTTTTTGTTAGAATCTCTCAGTTTTATATACTTTATTTTTTAAATCCCGAGTGCCATTTGGCTGAGCCAGCTAGGAATCCATGTAAAGTGGATGCATTTGTCTCACTTGTTTAGAATACATGAAGTGTTTAACTGTAATGACATTACAGTTCCGTACAAATTAAAAATGGATATGGGACACTTCATTGCAACATGTTGTGTCTTCATTAGCACATCTGCACCATGTTTCCCTTGCTGGGCTTTCTTTTTATAAACGTACATTTGCGTGACGTGTACTATTTCTGGAGTAAACATTAGTGCCTGAGAGGGCTGCTGCATATTGTGTACATCAATGAAAACATGACAGTGTCAGCTGTTTTTATGTCTATGGAAAACAAATAGTGACAGATGGATTAGACTGTGAACATGAATCAGATTATCCTACAGCACAAAGCCATTTTGAGACATTCTTTGCCACATAAAGGAACATTACAGGCATGTACATGCATAGGTAATGCATTTTCCACCAGTTTAAAATAGGCAGCCCCCATGCATGTTTGCAAGTGTGTGTGTGTGTGTGCGCGCATGCGCGTATGTATGTACAATATTTGTGTTGGTTGGGTTCAACTTCTGTCCTAACAAAACTTCAGAAAAAGACCCTAGCAGTAACCTTTCTCGTATATTCGCCTGATCCTAATTGGTACAGACATGTGGAATCCTTACTGCTGTGTACCGAGAGATGGGACCACAAAGCTGTGAGTGCCAGTAGCTACTGATTCATATCCTTCTTTTTTTTTTATGCAGGTAAAAAAATGTGCATTTATTATTTTTTTTTCAGTGCATCCTTTAAAGTGGTTCTGAAGGCTCAAGGTTATTTCACCTTCATGTATTCTATGCAGCAGCCCCCTCCCCCCACCTTTCCTTTCCTGAGCCCCCTCCGATCCAGTAACGTTCTTGACAGCCTCTGCTGTCTGGGAACTCTTCCTCCTCATTGACTGAGACAGCAACGGGAGCACATTGGCTCCCACTGCTGCCAGTTATAGCCAGTGAGCCAATGATGAGTGGAGGGGGGGGTGTCGTTGCTCAGCCCTGTGTGTCTTATGGATGCATAGAGCAGTGGCTCGGGGACGAGCACACAGCAATGCCCCCAGGGCAAGCAGCATTACCTGGGGACACTGTTCAAGGGGGAGGAGCCCAAAGCGCTGGCGGGGACCCAAAAAGAAGAGGATGGGGGCTGCTCTTTGCAAAATCACTGTACAGAGCAGGTATGTATAGACATGTTTGTTTATAAAAGCTTTAGTGTCTCACTTTAAAGCATTGCACCCATGATCAGCAGATCATGTGTGCAAAGCCAGGATCCTGCAGACTCCCAGTTAGTTGTCTGCCCGTACCTCCGATACAAGCAGGCAGGTACTAAATACCAGGAATAATAAATGGACTACGAGAGCGATAACCAGCGCCCTCGCAGTTCATTGATAACTACAAGCCATCAGCCACAATGGCTGACAGTACTTGTAGTCTAATTCATTCACAGGAAACTGTGAATGAATGAGGCAGCCCTGTGGGTTGTTTTCACATTGTTACAACTGGTGTGGGGAGAAGATCCCCTGCCTGCTGTCAAAAAGTGGGTGGCGGAAGGTGGCTGCATAGGAGCATATTATACCAGAAGTACGGGTGTAACATATAACATGCTTCTAAAGGTGAAATTATCCTTTAAACAACCTCATCAAACAATTAGCAGTATCCCTCATATAATCAATTACACATCAGAAAGAAATAGATTAAGCCTTGCTCTGCTTACAGGCTGTCAGTGGGCTAATAGATGTACCAACTGTGGTTGCCTGGGCCCACTGGGATATGTCTCATTCTCTCTTGGTGAACACCACCTCAACATCCTTTGGACACAGGCTCTTCCACTGAATCCTTTTGCCCTAATGTAGGGCTTAATCCTTGAGTTCTTGTATCTTCTGTTCCCATGTCTATAGTAAGTGCTAATCCTTTTCATCAAACCACCTAGCAACGAGGTGGAGTATGTGTGTGTTTGTGTACATTTTGGAGGTGAGGTAGAAATTTAGATAGGAGTTGAGTATAATTATCTGCCAAGCCTACGAATATACTTTGCACTTGTGTGGAAGCTGAAGGCTGAGCCTCCCCAAAGGTGGAAGAATAGGGCTGTATTGTTCTCTGGTAGTACTTCTACTTTGTCCGACCTTGTATAGTGCAAGTGGGACCCGTAAGTGAGATCATCCTGTCTTCGAGCATTGTACTCATTTTTGTGTTTGTGTGCAGAGGGCAGTATAGTAACTCATGGCAATCTATCAGCTGTTAATTTTCACAGGCTGACTTTCACAGCCCAACTCCGGGCAACTATAAAATGATCCCTTGTGGTGGGGCTGCATTTGCACTGCAAGGGTTAATAGCTCATTTTGTTTAGGGGAGAGGAGAAACCATTTTACTTGATCCTCTGCTCCCCCGGCAGCTGGCAGCCCCCCCACGATCAAGTGGTGAACTGTCCCTCAGTGTCATTGTGCCCAATGTAGGGCTACAGACCCTGCTTTGGTCTTAATGACGTCAGGACTCTAGACCACCAGAGCATGGAGGAGAAAAAGGACCAAGCGATAAGGAAAGCCTACTTTTTTTTTTTTTTTTTTTCTTCCAGACCAAAATGAGCAATTAACCACTGGTAGTGCAAGCACAACCCCACTGCAAGGGATAGTTTCTTAGTTGTCCTGAGTTGGGCTTTAACTATCGGGAATGTTTATCATCGCTTTTGTATAGCACCCACAATGTATGTATCACTTTACATACCATTCATGCACATGAGTCCCTGCTCAAGGAGCTTACAACCCAAGGACTCTAAATTTGCCCCATTATATGCCTATGAAGTAGACAGGAGCCATCTATCCCACTGGCATGTCTTGGAGTGTGCTAGGAAACCGGCACAAGCACCAAGCCGTGGTGCTGCTCATACTGGTTGCTAAGGCTGATGGCAGCAATTATTATATCATCATGTAAACAATCCCTTTGTGTTTTCATAAATGATCCCTACAGTGTGCATGCCACACTTGGTCACGGAGCAGTTAACAGATTTTTCAGCAGCTGCTAAGTTATGGTAATGCATTGACATTTTTTTTCATGCAAATTTCTGGGGCATGCATTCACTTGAACGTCTGGAAGAGAAGATTTATCTTCTCATAATGAGTGAAAATTGAAATTCATATTATGGCATTCACCCTCCCTTTCTTCTGTGTTATTTTATTTATTTTTTGTTTGATTATTTTCCCTCCAAGTGTAATTTTTCATGGCGCGCTCTGGCAGCTCCCCATTTATAATACAGGTCCTCGCAGACTAGACAAAATATTATCATTTTCCAGTACAGTCAGCCAGACATGTGTGTTTTAGTGGGCACTCCTCCGAGCCCATTGCATTTTGTTACAGATAACTGGCTGCCAAGTGCATAATGGTTCAGTGGCTATTGAAAAGCCCACAGCTCAGCTCGGCATAAAATTAATGACATGATTTCCTGGCAGATAAAAGAAACTAAAAACGCTCCAGTCAGAATACAAAATTTAGTAATTTGATGTGTGGAGACCAGTTTGCCAGCATCTGCTACCTTGGTTGGAATGTCTGTTTGTCAGATAATACTCTTTCATCCCGGGACAGCCTGCAGCAGCTACAATCTCCTGTCATCTTGCGTTGGTGAATTGCAGTTTGTAAAATATCAGGTGTGCATAACCTGATATATGATGTTATTAAAAGTGCTAGTGCCTTTTTCCCTTAGGTTTTTCTTTACTGACCTGTTAAATGTTTTACATTGTAAGCAGCTCCTAAGTCCATTGGTCTAATTTTTATGAGGAATAATGTGGAGGAGGATGGTTGTATTACTCTTGGCAACCAGTAAGCACTGTGTAGGTCTAAAATGTGTGCAAAACATAAAGTAACCCTGCACTTGGTCCATTCAGCGCAAAGTAATTCAGGCTTGCTTTATAGCATTGAGAACTTACCTGTAGTACCTCTCCTATGCTCTGCTTCTCCCTGTATGCCCTCTGGAGCCATCAGGTCAGACTGGTGGCTAATCAAGGCACCACATCCCTGTCCATATAGGAGAAACCAGAAATAACAGGTATGGAGGCACACATGACTCTCTCCCCTGCCTCACCACAGTGCAGTGCACATTGCCAGGTCAGAGTGCTATTAGGTGTGGGTGCCTGGTCAATAGACCTATGCCTCTGCTCTAGAGTTGAAACTTAAAGGCTGATATAAAATACACAAATTCATCTAGCTGTGTGTACAATAATACAACGTAATGTAGCTTTTTTTTGAAAGCAAGAAGTGTAAGTACCCAAATTGTAGTCAGTATTGGCCTCTTGTAGACCCAGTACAGCAGAACACAGAAAGGGAGAAGCAGCAAAATTAGTTAGTTTTACCACATGGCAAATAGCATGCTGACAGGAGGAGAGAGCAGAGTGACAGACAAGCTCATCAGTGTTCTGTTTCCCCTTTTACTGGTCATTCATATGGTGGGGGTAGGGAGGAGACTTGTAAGGTTGATTTGATTTGTGGGGGTCAGTCAGTGAAAGGCAGAGAACAGGGCGAATAGGGAACATATATTTACTTTCTGTGTACTAATATCCCAAAAAAACAATATTTATTATATCCTCATGACTGTCAATGAAATGTACAGATCTTTTCATAAAGATCGTGGTGAAGAAGTTAGGCGTAGACACATGGCCTTATTCAGTAAAAATGTCTTATTCCTATGGCCTGTTTTGTTAAGTAGTAGGAAAGGTTAACAAACAGACATTTAATCCTTCCCTGCTCTTTTCTCCATATGGCTTTGTATGTAGCGATGTGCACAATGAAAAAATAACTTGTTTTGGATTCATTTGTTAAGCAAATCATTTTGTTTTGTCATTTACTATGTGAAAAATTTAACTGTTTTGTATATTCGGATTCATTCTGTATATATGTTATTTCTGAATCAATTTGCTTCTTCAGCCCTGGTATGGATTTTAAGCGGGGCCCCACTCCAAAAAAAATAAAAATGCATGCCCCCCCTCCCATTCCCAAAATCCATACCAGGTTGTTAGGTCTGGTATGGATTTTGAAGGGAACCCCACGCCAAATTTTTAAAAAAATTGCCTGGGGTCCCCCCTCAAAATCCATACCAGACCCTTATGACGTCATGACTGGAGGGGGATGGGGGGTCTCCGAGTGATGAGTCTGCTGCTAACATCAGATGAGTCATGGTTAAGGACGCTCTGGCCGGCCGGCTGCTCTTTAACAACCAACTATTAATCAACCAATTTGGATAATTCATTATTTTGGATGCTTCGAGCATCCTTGTTTCCGTATTCATTTCAGATCCATTGAAATTTGTTACGGTTATTCAGAGACTTGGATGTATCCGAATCTCTGAATAATGAAAATTTTGTTTGAATTTCGAACAAAGCGACTCACATATGTCTATTTGCTTATCTTGTAAATTAAATTGCACTGTAAATATCCAATTTTTTTTTTTTTTTAGTAGCTTTTCATTGTAGTCATGTTACCACAAAGCTCTGGCTCCTATCTGTAATGCTAAGGCCTGGCAACAGGGATACATTGAATACTGCAATGATGTAGCTGTTTTCAGAGGGTGAAAGTATCTTTCCACCAATCGCACCAGAAGGCGGGAGAGAACAGAGCTTTGGCGTCACGTGACATCTGACGTTAGCAGAGTACATTACAGCTTGTTGGAAGTGACCTGTATTGCATTTCCCATTGCAAGGGTAAGAGGTAAAATATTCAGCGATATCAGTAGTTCTCATTTAGGCCAACATCCTGTTTACTAATGAGTTACAATGGAGCCCTCTGATTTTCCAATCCACCATAGAGAATAACAGCTGCAGTCTGATATTTTTGCCTTTTGCATTTGTTTATTTTTTTGTGCAGCCGTTACAAAATATTACTTTCAAATGTATTCATTGGACTGCACACTAACCTATTTTATGTGATCCTACTGCCCTGACCTGTTATCTGCTAAAACTGATAAAGAGCTGATGTACATGGTACTTCTCCTTTGAAATCTTCTTATCTGTTGTTAAAATGGTTAACTATGAGCCTTGTTTGTATTTGTAAAAGTTCTTATCTGTGAAGCGGTAATGTATTTCTGACAGTTCAGCTTCAGTAATTTACACATACTGAGAAAATACTGTTTAGCCTTCTGCTTTCTCAATGGCAACTAGGAATGGACAACTTGAAATCATTTCTGCTTTGCCAGTGAAAGAACTTGCCCCTAGCTCATTAAAGGGAGAATGTAGTATTTTCAACAGTCCACAAAGGAACAGAGTGCAGTCAATCCCAGTTTTTTCTGTTGCCTTGTTCAAAGACCACCAAGTCTTTAGGCTTACACAGTCATTTTCTCCATAAAGTGATCTACATAGCAGAATTCACTCTCAAAAATTCAGTAAAGCTTTTTTAGTAGACCCATTTTAAGGCAGTATAACATGTCATGCTTTGAGATGCTTATACTACGTTTAAAAAAAGAGCCTGTGATAGCTTGAAGTATTGCTGTTTTGGAGGTTTTTTTTTATTTAATACTACCCTATGATGGATCTAATAAAAGGACATTTTGTAGCACTTTTGAACCACATTCGTCAAGTTATTTATTTATTTTTACAAATGTTCATTCAAAAATCTACTAGCGTATGGCCAGTTTGTTACCAGTTTATGTCTCAGCAGCAGGATTTCGTTACCTCTGCGCATGTGTACACAAAATATGAACTGTCCGTGGTGCTGGAAGACTTTCCAGAGAGCTTTTCTATAGTTTATTGCCTGCCATACTCAACATACTGTGTGGATTATGGGGCAGGGATTCAATCTAGTACACAGGCAGTTTGATAAAGTGGAACATACATTTTAATTGGAATATAAAACCTGTTCTGCAAATATTTCATATTTTTGGTTTTTTTTTTGCTTGGACACTAGCTATTCAAAGCTTGGCTGGAAAGTGAGAAGTTTACTATTCTTATGGTCTTGTGTGTCTTTTTCTAGTGTGTTCCTGGATGATTTCCTGGCAACTGGAAAAGTTGGGGACCAGGCCCCACAGCTGGAGTTTGAGCAGCTACCCTTCAATCACCCCCTGTATATTATGTACTCGTCTGGTACTACTGGAGCCCCAAAATGTATGGTGCATTCTGCTGGAGTAAGTATTGCCCACAACAACTGGGGACAAGCAATTCAAAGTAAATCCTTCAAAAATTATCACCTACAACTATATGTGCTTGTAGTTTTTTGTATTAACCACATCAGATTTTTTTTCCTACTCAGATTAGAGAAATTTTATGTTTTTCAAATCTAGATTGATTTACAATTATATTTTATAAGTAGCCTTCTAAATAGCAACATCTTTATTTAGATAATTTTGTCATGATTTTCAGTCACATGGAATTATACTATACATCTTCATCTTTTATGCTGTTTGTAATGTATTTAGCATCACATTATTACACAAGGCCAATTAAACCCCCTGTACAAGAATTTATTCAAGGGCTGAGATTCTACTCAATTTTTCTATACCTTGTTCATTCACATTTGACAGTATCATAGTTCATCTTCTCACATTTATGGGCATCCCTAGGCATGAAGGCACAATACTGTCATAAGCAAATCTAAGTCCCAGTTCAAACCTCTGCAATTTGTCACACTTCACTATTGCTTGCCAATGCATGATAAGAATTGCATTATTGAGAAAAGGGATTTAATCCTGAAATGCATAGCCACACACCTTTTAAGTGTGACGTCATCATGGCCTCTGGTCGCTTCATTGTAGTCCTCAGCAGCTGCTTCCTGAGTCTGTACAGCTTATTCAAGCTGGTTCTTGTCTCTACTTGCTGTTTCCTTTGTCGTATGGCCACTAGAGGAGCTTGCACTGACATTCTACACTTGTGTGTTGAGGTCTATGTGGACCTATCACTGCTGGTACAGTTTTATTACTCCAGCCTTTCAATTCATATGCGAGTGTATCACTGTTTACCTTTCTATATGATGATTTAATAGGTGCTGAGAGTGGTGCTTTTCTGTCCTTTTTTACATCCATGCTCATTGACGAGACCCAGGAGAGTGCCCCCTATCAGATATATTGCTGAGTATTTATATGCCGTATCAATCTGCATTTATGAGTACAATCAGTTATATTTGCCCGTGTGTTGTCATGCATACTGCACTCAGACAGTGGCGCTTTTCTTTCTCTTCTTTTTTTATTTTACTTGAACATTGGTGGGAAGTACTGAACCTCAGACCCTACCTGCAGGAGAGACCACAGACTCTGCTGAAGTGTAATTTATTTTTTGGACCTCTATATCTCTATATATATATATATATACAGTCAGGTCCATAAATATTGGGACATCAACACAATTCTAACATTTTTGGCTTTATACACCACCACAATGGATTTGAAATGAAACAAACAAGATGTGCTTTAACTGCAGACTGTCAGCTTTAATTTGAGGGTATTTACATCCAAATTAGGTGAACGGTGTAGGAATTACAACAGTTTGCATATGTGCCTCTCACTTTTTAAGGGACCAAAAGTAATGGGACAATTGGCTTATTAGCTGTTCCATGGCCAGGTGTGTGTTATTCCCTCATTATCCCAATTACAATGAGCAGATAAAAGGTCCAGAGTTCATTTCAAGTGTGCTATTTGCATTTGGAATCTGTTGCTGTCAACTCTCAAGATGAGATCCAAAGAGCTGTCACTATCAGTGAAGCAAGCCATCATTAGGCTGAAAAAACAAAACAAACCCATCAGAGAGATAGCAAAAACATTAGGCATGGCCAAAACAACTGTTTGGAACATTCTTAAAAAGAAGGAACGCACCGGTGAGCTCAGCAACACCAAAAAACCTGGAAGACCACGGAAAACAACTGTGGTGGATGACCAAAGAATTCTTTCCCTGGTGAAGAAAACACCCTTCACAACAGTTGGCCAGATCAAGAACACTCTCCAGGAGGTAGGTGTATATGTGTCAAAGTCAACAATCAAGAGAAGCCTTCACCAGAGTGAATACAGAGGGTTCACCACAAGATGGAAACCATTGGTGAGCCTCAAAAACAGGAAGGCCAGATTAGAGTTTACCAAACGACATGTAAAAAAGCCTTCACAGTTCTGGAACAACATCCTATGGACAGATGAGACCAAGATCAACTTGTACCAGCGTGATGGGAAGAGAAGAGTACGGAGAAGGAAAGGAACTGCTCATGATCCTAAGCATACCACTTCATCAGTGAAGCATGGTGGTGGTAGTGTCATGGCGTGGGCATGTATGGCTGCCAATGGGACTGGTTCTCTTGTATTTATTGATGATGTGACTGCTGACAAAAGCAGCAGGATGAATTCTGAAGTGTTTCGGGCAATATTATCTACTCATATTCAGCCAAATGCTTCACAACTCATTGGACGCCACTTCACAGTGCAGATGGACAATGACCCAAAGCAGACTGCAAAAGCAAACTAAGAGTTTTTTAAGGGAAAGAAGTGGAATGTTATGCAATGGCCAAGTCAGTCACCTGACCTGAATCCGATTGAGCATGCATTTCACTTGCTGAAGACAAAACTGAAGGGAAAATGCCCCAAGAACAAGCAGGAACTGAAGACAGTTGCAGTAGAGGCCTGGCAGAGCATCACCAGGGATGAAACCCAGCGTCTGGTGATGTCTATGCGTTCCACACTTCAGGCTGTAATTGACTGCAAAGGATTTGCAACTAAGTATTAAAAAGTGAAAGTTTGATTTATGATTATTATTCTGTCCCATTACTTTTGGTCCCTTGTCAAGTGGGAGGCACATATGCAAAGTGTTGTCATTCCTACACTGTTCACCTGATTTGGATGTAAATACCCTCAAATTAAAGCGGACAGTCTGCAGTTAAAGCACATCTTGTTTGTTTCATTTCAAATCCATTGTGGTGGTGTATAGAGCCAAAAATGTTAGAATTGTGTCGATGTCCCAATATTTATGGACCTGACTGTATATATGTGTATATATGTGTGTGTGTGTATATATATATATATATATATATATATATATATATATATATATATATATAATCTCTCTATATCTTCAAGGACCCTATTGGACATTTGTGGATGGTCTTTATATACTGCAGTTTCATTTTTCAGACCCATATCCTTCAATTATTTATACCAGCTTTACTCCTATTTGCACCAGGTGTTCATAGAGCATCCTTTTTGTAAGGGTGTCTTTGGGTCATTTAGAACAGGAATCAAAAGGAACCTTGTTTTGCCACTCACATTTCATACCTCTCTAGATTCGACGGTAGTTTAGGCATCCCAAATTACTCAAAATATCTACCCCCCAAGTTAGCCAGCTGATGAAATGTAATTCTACTGCCGAAACCCCTTTTGTGGGTGAGCATTGAAGCGATAGAAATGGATCACCCTCAGGATAGGTAATACCCTATGGCTCCTCCCAAAACATGTATCTAGAATACACAAGCTATTCACTCAGAGTTTTGGACTCAACTGTGTACTCAGACTGCTTCATCTCATATCACCTCCCTTCCTGCTCCACTGGAAGATGAAATGTAGTTTCATATATGGGCAACCACAAAACCTGTTTCCCAACATTGTATTACAGACAAACTTCAATCTTCTTTTAAGCTGGTACCTAGTGCCATTGAGAGTTGCTAAATTTTGCCTTGAGTTCTCCCTTTTGTGGTTTTGTAGATGCTTGGACTCTGGCACCTTTCTGCATATTTGATGGCAGTGACCAGTGGCTCATGTGCTGTGGATCAAGGTATATAGACATATAGCCATCATTCTAGACCCCCTGCTTAACCCAGACCTGCAGATAACATTACTCAACCATGGGCAACTATGTGGCAAATGAGGTTTAATGTTGATAAATGTAAGGTTATGCACTTGGGGCATGCATCATACATACTAGGGGGAGAACAACTGGGAGAATTAATGGTGGAGAAGGATCTGGGGGTTCTGGTAGATCACAAGCTTAATAATGGCACACAATGCCAAGCTGCAGTTTCTAAAGCAAGCAAAATCCTCTCTTGTATTAAGAGAGGTATAGACTCCAGAGAGAGAGATATCATATTACCCCTGTACAAATCATTAATAATATAAATACTGTATAATAATAATACCTCATCTGGAATATGCAGTTCAGTTTTGGGCACCAATTCACAAAAAGAACATTGGGGAACTGGAGAAAGTACAGAGAAGGGCAACCAAACTGATAAGAGGTATGGAGGAGCTCAGCTATGAGGAAAGATTAGAGGAACTGAATTTATTCTCTCTTGAGAAGAGGAGATTAAGGGGGGATATGATGAAATTTAATCTCCAAACACGGAAAAGTTTCTTCACAGTGAGAGCTGTGAAAATGTGGAATAGACTCCCTCAAGAGTTGGTTCTGGCCAGCTCAGTCAAATGCTTTAAAAAAGGCTTGGACACTTTCCTAGATACACAGAATAAAACTGGATACTAACATTTATAGGTAAAGTTGATCCAGGGAATATCCAATTGCCTCTCGGGGGATCATGAAGGAATTTCTTTCCCTGCAGGAGCAATTGGTTCATACTTTGCTGGGCTTCTTTTGCCTTGCTCTGGATCAACTGTGGGTATAAGATTATAACTTTTTTTTTTTTTTTTTTTTTTTTTTTTTTAATGGTTGAACTGGGTGGACTTTTTGTCTTTTCAGCCAGACTAACTATGTAACCAAAAACCAGTCATCATCTCTTACCATTACTTTAAATTTACTGATATTTATTTTATAGCCATTAAATAGGTTATTGCTAAGGTGTGGATATCTCAGGCCCTGAATTTCCATGAAGTGAAGAACAAGACTAAAGAGACCATGATTTTTGAGAAAATTACAGCAAGATTGTTAGAACGGCTACCTCCAGAAACAGCCCTTGGATCAAGCACTTCCTACCAAATACCTTTTGACAAACATAATTAAAACTTGTGATGGTTTCTATTTGGCTTTGGTTGTCCCAAGCAGGCATTGAGTAATCTTTTTCTCTGCTTTGACCCCTATCCCTCCCCTCTCCCATACTTCTTTTTCAAATACTCCTTCTTTCCCTTTCTTCTTAATCTTTTCAATACTAAGTTACATTTGGGTATGGTTTGCCAAGGTTAAGCATTTGCTATTCAGCTCAGTCTCCTTATTGTTTTATCACCTGTTGCCAGGGATACAGTGTGTGCCTATTCATTTATGTATGTTACGCATCTACAGCTGTCCTCTTATCGTGTCTAACCTTGTACTATGTTATTTTGGTAATGTACAAACCCAATAAAAATCTAATGAAAAGAAAAAGCAGACGCACAGGTGTAAACCTAGCCTTAGATGTTCCGGACCTCAATGTAGGTTGTCTTGCTAAAGCATATAGTGCTGTCATAGTCTTTCAGGATTGATGGCCTTTAGATGTGTGATCCTGTAAAATGGAGTGGATTCCTCTTTCCACAGCAGGGTCATCAGAACACTTCCAAACTTAGACATAATGGGCAGAGATCTCTAAAGTGCTAAGAGCAGCCTTTTTCAATGAGGGTGCGTCCTGGGTTTTTTAGTGGTGCCTTGGCAAAATGCTTAAAAATTGCCCACAAATTGTGTACAAGCCAGCAGATGGATCAAGCTTACTTTTTTGTTACACGAAGTCACAGGTTTTCATTGTTCAACATTACAAAGCTTGGACACTGATCAGGCCAGCTACTAGTGTCCTAACAACTTCTGATGTCATTGGTTGATGAAGAGGACATTCGGGCACCTGCACAGCATCCTTGTTTGTCCTCCCTGCCCTTCTCTGTTTGCACTGGGATCGCATTAGTTACGTGGGCGAGAGAAAATGAGGAACAAAAAATGTTGAAATAGTAGTCATTACCAGTGTGCAAAAGTGTATTTGCTTTGAAAGAATAAATCACCACTATTGTTGGGTGTCTTACATGTGTGGATATTACTGCAATATGTAAAACTGTTAGTTTACTTTTTACATTTTAGAATGGGGTGCCTCGAGATTGTCCATAATTCTAAAGGGTGGAAAAAGATTGATAAACACTAGCCTAGAACAGTTTCTCAACTTTTTTCAGTAAAGGCACCCTTTAAAAATCTGCACAATCTGGTGGCACCCCATTCTAAAAGGTAAAAAACTAAATTAATAGTTTTACGTAATGCAACAACATCCACAAACATAGGACACCCAACATTAGAGGTGATTTATTCTTCCAAAGCAAACACACTTTTGCACACTGGTACTGACTAATACTCCACTGTTTCTCTTTCCCTCAGCTTCTCTCCCTCACTCATCTAATGTGACCCCAGTGTTGAAGGAGAGGGGCAAACAAGGATGCTGTACAGGGGCCTGACATCCTCCTTATCAAATGATGACATCATAGGTTATTAGGACACGGCGGGTGGAAGGTTGTAATGGTGCACAATGAAAACCTGTGGCTTTGTGTAGCTAACAGGCAGGCTTGGTCCATCCACTGGCTTGTATACAATTTTTGGGCAATTATTATGCATTCTGCCAAGAAACCCCTGAAGAAGCCTGAGGGCACTCCAGGGTGTCTGGGCACCGTGGTTGAAAAAGGCTGGCCTAGAGTACTGTAGTTGGATGGGCAGGCTCTTTTTCAGCTTTGTTGGTCCAGTATTGGCAGTATTTTTAAAAATCCAGTAATACACTGTCTCACCATGCTCCGCACATGCTCTGTTGTTCACTATTTTTTGCCATTGGGCCGATCTGCTGAGAACCTATAGATTTACTGCTGCTCAGGGGCTCTGAACTTCAGCAAAATGGCAGCCTCCAGCAGGAAGAAGCAGGAACAATGCTGGAGGCAATTTACAGCACCCACTCATTTTGGTAGCATAAATATTAATGTGGAATGTATGTTTGCTAAAGAACATTATTTTTGTATCGAGTTGTTATGAATAAAGTTCTGCTATAATTGCTGATGCTATAGACAATCACGTGACTATATATTTAAAGTTCTGTGTGTGTTACCACAACAGACATTTCTAGTTGGCTTCCACTGTCAGCAGAGCATAGAGATTTTTACAGTTGTATCCCATGTCCTTTTACTCTAATGGCAGAGTGCCGAGGCTTATTCTCTTGTGGCAAATATATATCGAAGTATATATACTCTAAATTCTGCTACTTGATGTTATTGTATCTGTCACATCCAGTAAAGCATATTGTTGTCATTGCTCTGGAGATTTTAAAATGCAGAAACAAACAGTTATCTCAAACCATTTGCTCCTCTGACAATACGTCAGCAGAGCAGACGATGTGTGAACGGTGCACGAGTCTGCCTGCTGACTGCAATGTGAAATCTCACCTACGGAGCTGCTGTGTCCTCAGCACTTCTGTGAGACATAAGCAATGTCTTTTTAACCTGTTCACTACAGAAGCAGTTTAAAGAAGGCTTCCATATATGACAATAAAAGGGCCAACCATTACCCCCCCCCCCCACACACACAAACACCTCTGAAAACAAATATATTGCATATATATTGATTTTTAAAAAATAAATAATATATACAGTCTAGCACTGGCAATACAGTATATAGCCATGGCCCATACCAAAATTTTATTATAGAGACCTTTTGGCTTACCCAGCGAACAAAGTATATCAGTAAACGCTTTTTATAACAGCTGTTTTGATGGTGTCTGAAGTAAAAAAAAATATTTTTTTTCGTAACATATTCACCTATTGATTTATTTTAAAACCCATGTGCTGCAAATTATATTGCATTCCCTAGTGATCTAGGTCTCATAACAGTTCTATGGTCTGTTGTGACTGTAGTAATGCAGATGATATTGAAGATTTCATTTTTGAGGCATACATTTTCTTGTTTGGCCATTAGAAACCCTTTCCAGTCCATGTTATGTGTACATAATCATGGAAATGGAACATTGAACTGCAGGACTGCATAGTTGGGCCAGCAAAGTTTATTTTTCAATTTCAAAAGATTTGTATTAGTTGTAACAAATAGAAATAAGCATTGTTACAGAGATACATACCTTTTAGATATAAAGGCATTCAACAGGAAATCGTGTATGACTCTCCATTATTGACAGTCACAGAAGAACATAAAGCCTGAGTGGTGACAAACAAGCATACAACAAAGGCTGGTGCACAGGATGTGCCATCAGTCATTTGCCTCAATGTATAGATGAGCACTTTTCATGCAAAGGAAAGAGACATGGGCCTTAAGATCTCTGGAACAAATTAGATGGGTAACTAGAAAGTGATGGAGAAGCACAGAAAGCAGAGGGAAGGAAAAGCAATGAAAGAGTAAAGACAAGGAGGCTCTCCATGCACCTCCTGCTATGATAAAAACCTTACAGCAAGGTAAGGCTTTCAGGTGGAAGGGAAGCCTGAGCATAATGGATTCAAGGGGTCAGTGTAGTGAGAAATGTCTTATGGGTATCCATAAGTATACTGGGAAGCTACTAATAATAACAATAAAAAAGACCAGTAATTTAAAAAAATAATTAAATTATATTTATAGGAATTATGTCTAAAAGTGAATACCTTTGTTGTTGGTGGAGCTTCTTCAGTGGATCCCAGATCGTTCTTGCATACTTTGGTCCAACTTTTAATTTTTGGTCCAACTGGTTAATTGGGCAACTGTGTGGCAAATGAGGTTTAATGTTGATAAATGTAAGGTAATGCACTTGGGGGCTAAGAATATGCATGCATCATACATACTAGGGGGAGTACAATTGGGGGAATCGGTGGTGAAGGATCTGGGAGTTCTGGTAGATCATAAGCTTAATAATGGCATGCAATGCCAAGCTGCAATCTCCAAAGCAAGCAAAATCCTTTCTAATATTAAGCAAGATATTTACTGTAGAGAAATATATATAATTACCCCTGCAGCTCAGTTTTGGGCACCAATTCACAAAAAGGATATCGGGGAAACTGGAGAAAGTGCAGAGAAAGTCAACCAAACTGATAAGAGGCATGGAGGAGCTCAGCTATGTGGAAAGGTTAGAGGAACTGAATTTATTCTCTCTTGAGAAGAGGAGATTAAGGGGGTTATGATGAAATTTAGTCTCCAAACACGGAAAGGTTTATTCACAGTGAGAGCTGTGAAAATGTGGAATAGACTCCCTCAAGAGTTGGTTAAGGGGGGGGAATCAACATATATAAATACATAGATCGTCCATATAGTGAGCTTATTTATATAGTATTTATATAGAGTTATTCACTTTATAGTCATCACAGAGGACAATCTGAAGGAAAAGAGATTTAATCTCCAAATACAGAAAGGCCTTTTCACAGTAAAAGCGGTAAAAATGTGGAAACCGCTCAGGAGCTGGTTATGGCCAGCTCAGTACATTGTTTTAAAAAAGGCCTGGATTCTTTCCTAAATGTAAATATACCTGGATACTAACATTTATAGGTAAAGGTGATCCAGTGAATATCCAATTGTCTTTTGGGGGATCAATAAGGAATGTTTTTTCCCCTGCTGGAGCAAATTGGATCATGCTTTATTGGGGGGTTTTGCCTTCCTCTGGATCAACTGTGGGTATAGGATTGTATAACTTTTTATCCCCTTTTTAATGGTTGAACTAGATGAATGTGTGTGTTTTTTTTTTTTTTTTTTGCTTTTTTTTCCCCCCCCAACTAGCTATGTAACTATGGTCCATATGTTCCTGAGATCCTTTGGATCTGCAGTGCTGAAATGTTTGCTTGTTCCGCAGAATCCTGTTTGTACCATGTTCAGTAATGTACAGCATACTCTCCTATGTTGCTTTATAAAATTTATATTTTTAAAGGTAATGTGTTGGAAATGGATATTTAGGTTCTAGAGGGCCACAGCAACAGTAGGCAAGACATCTTGTTTTGCAGATCCAACTTTGATTCTAAATTACCGAGACACAGTCAATTTGTGCGCAGGCCATAGAGGTCCATAAACAGTCATTCCATATGTCTACTGGCTGACACCTAGGATAAGTTCTTGCTGTGGTTTTCTGTGTTTTTCTTCTTTTTTTTTTTGTTTTTTTTTTGTTTTCTTGTTTTGTACCCAAGTTATTGCTGGAACTTTAGGACAGAATTGTGCGGTACATTCTAATTGTTTGCTTTTCTGGTTTTATATTTTAGGGTAGTCTGATCAAACATTTGTCAGAGCATATTCTTCATGGCAATACTACTAGCAGTGATCTCGTCATGTACTACACCACGGTAAATTGGCCTTGAGTATTTTATTTTAAGAGGTTGTTGCTTTTATCCAACTTCAACTCGGTACAGAAGGCACATTGTCAGAAGTGATGACTTTTTTCCAGTCTACTAAAAATGTGTTTTTGACAGTCCTACACGGAGAGACTATGCCACTTCTGTCCTGACCGCAAGTAAGAAGAATTCTCCATAAAAGGCACATACATAATGATAAAAAACTTACGGTCTCTAACCCTTTCCCACTCTATCTAAAACAAAATTAAAAGTTATGGCTGGAGTTGGACAATGAGTAACAGCAGTAGAGCTAGTCCCTTATGGAGTTAGATAATTATTATAATTACAATCCAGTATTGGTTTGACTTTATTTTTTTGCAGGAGGGGCTGGTTATACTGCTTTTCTTGTAAGCCTTTAAGTAATACAAAAGCATATCACTTAAGCTAAAGCCGTGTGACACTGCTGAAATAGCCAAGAACTTCACTCTCTGTCAACAATGCGTATTTTTAATCCTTATACTGCTAGCATTAGTAAATAGTTAGGAACATTATACAGTATCATATTTACTTGTTTTTGAACCATTTTGTTCTATGTTTCTTCAGTTACTTCCTGGTTTCTCACCTAGGCAAATGATGTCATACATCCCAGGAGCCTTCAGGAGGGGAGGGGTGATTTTCTCAGCTAAGCACAACCTCCTTGTATGCCTGAGCTAAGGGCAGATGGATTCCAGGAAACTACATGAATCATCTGCCCTAACTCAAGATGCCCACGCCCAATAATGCTAGGGGGTGTTTTTTCAAGGTGATTTCCCAGGAACATAAAGCATAGACACTGGGATGGATGGGGGGGGTTTGCTTTGAATATTACAAATTAATTAAATAGCATTTTTGCTTTGTGGCGCTTAGCTGAAGTGTAGTTCCACTTTAATACTTATTATATTTCCTGTAAAATAAATAGTGCAGCGCTCAACCAGTGAAAAAATCTTACTCATAATAGTTTTACGTGATGAAGTATAATGATACAGTGTGAAATTATAAATTATAATTCATCATGTAATGCTCTTAGGAGTAAGATTTACATTTTAGGATTTTTTCACAGGTTGTTTTACACTACTTGGACATACCTAGTATCAGGGTATTGTGTACAGCTGCTATTTGGTTGTAATATTGACACCTTTTTTTTTTTTTCTCTGAGATTTGTTTTGTTGGTATTTTTGGTTATTCTGTTTTCTGTTTTGTAGACGCCAAGTTCAGATCTTCAGTTATTCTAAATTAGATTGATATTTTTGTAGTACGATTAGCTTGGTAAATGGTAATATGGATGTGTTTTCCTACAGGCTGGATGGATGATGTGGAACTGGCTGGTTACAGCTATAGCCACTGGAGCTTCGGTGGTGCTGTATGATGGGTCTCCTCTTGTTCCTAATCCCAACATACTTTGGGATCTCGTGGACAGACTGGGGTAAGACATCATTTTAAAAAAAAATTTCAGGTTTTTCCGTGCATGACACGTTAATGTAAAACTGCAATAGAAATGCACATCGCTCCAGGTTCTGTCAGATTCCCTAGTGCTGGGAAACTTCAGCGCACATCCAACCCCTACAACTGGATTCTTGTACATAGATAATCCAATTAAAAAAACATTATTGTTCTGTGTAAGGCATCCCTGCCCCAGACTCCTCCATCTGACACATGTTGCTTCATGACAGAACTTCATTGTAAGGCCCCTCTGTTACAGAGTAAAATCGAGAGAAGAGTCTGGCACGGTGACCTCTTACATGGAGCAGTAAACTTGTTCCTAAACAACAGATATCAGAATGCAGCTCATATAAATGGAAATCTGCAGCTGAAATATCTTAAGTCTTCAAAACCAGTTGTGTAAAGGCAACATGTGTGGGGTGAAAGCCATTCTAGTGCAAAACGTATGAGTACTATATGTGATATTTTTTTGCACAAGCTGTAAAGAGGCCCACTCTTCATCACGAGCTGTAAAGAGGCCCACTCTTCATCACGAGCTGTAAAGAGGCCCACTCTTCATCACGATCTGTAAAGAGGCCCACTCTTCATCACGAGCTGTAAAGAGGCCCACTCTTCATCACGAGCTGTAAAGAGGCCCACTCTTCATCACGAGCTGTAAAGAGGCCCACTCTTCATCACGAGCTGTAAAGAGGCCCACTCTTCATCACGAGCTGTAAAGAGGCCCACTCTTCATCACGAGCTGTAAAGAGGCCCACTCTTCATCACGAGCTGTAAAGAGGCCCACTCTTCATCACGAGCTGTAAAGAGGCCCACTCTTCATCACGAGCTGTAAAGAGGCCCACTCTTCATCACGAGCTGTAAAGAGGCCCACTCTTTTCTTCAGGTCAAAGCAGTACAGACTTTGTGAGGAGAGTGGGTCTGTCAAACATGTTTTGAAAGATGAAAAAAAAAAGCATTACATATAGTATTTAATGGTCACATCTCTTGACTTTTGAAAAAGGATAAGAAGCCAAGTCAGACTGTATTCTGTGTGTACCCCAAATCAGGAGCACACAGGAAAGGATTTTGGAGAACAAAACCTGAAAGGTTTGCTTTAAAATAACTGCAGTCTGGCTGTGTGGAAGAATAATGGTAAACCTGCCATAGACCTCACCTATCTCTCTTCAGCTCCTCTCTTGTGCTCACAATCTATTGCACTAGAGACATTAAGGCATTACTAAACCCAGGACCCTGCATTCACTATATCTGGTCTGCCACAATACACAGAACATGGAAGTGCAATTATTTAGTAAATATAAACTGCTAAATACCTTTTCTCACCGGCAATTAGAGCAGTCTTGTGACTTCTATCAGTGTCCAGCTGAGCACTCGTTAAAGCTTGTGGGAGGAAGAGTTTTCATTCTCCTCTCACTGCTCTATGAGATTGCATAATCCCTGACCTCTGTCTGGACAGTGCTAATTGGTTCTGTGCTGATCACATGCACACTCCCAAGAAAAAGAAAAAACTCGTTAGCAGTTCACACCAAACTGAGCATGCACAGTGTGTCCCTGAGGCTATGTTCTATCAGAAGATGAAATGGGGAACATGGAAGAAGGGGAGGACTAGAGCAGTCAGGATCAAACATCCTTTTTACACAATGCAGAGGATTAACCCCTTAAGTGCCACAGTGAGTATACCAAGCATGCTTTACTGCATATACAGACTGATTTTATTGTTGTGGGTTTAGTAACATGTTTCCAAAGGTGAATTTATCCTTTAAAGTGTTACTAAACCCACAACAGTAAAATCAGTCTGTATATGAAGTAAAGCATGCTTGTTATACTCACTGTGGCACTTAAGGGGTTAATACTCTGCATTGTGTAAAAAGGATGTTTGATCCTGACTGCTCTAATTTTTGGGGTGGAATATGTAACATGTTCCTAATGCTGCCGCCACTGCCTGCCTTCCTGTAACAGAAGTACAGGGAGAAGTTCCCTGTACTAGCTGTCACTTTTTAAAAACAGCGCGGCCATGCAGGACTACACCCACACAGCCACGTCATTCATTTACAGTGTTCTGTGAATGAATGAACTACAAGACCCCTCAGCCTTAGGGGCTATCAACCTGTAGTTCTCAATGAACTACCATTCTGCTGTGGAGTGCTGTGGTAGTTAATTGCTTCTTCCTGACAGAATATCTGCTTGCCTGTACATATGCTGATCACTGGTGCAATGCTTTACAGGCTCCAGTAACCAAAAATAATAAATGCACATTTTTTTTTAACCTGCAAAGAAAGGGCATTTATTATTTTTTTTTGGTCGAAAGATGAAGTTTTTTTTTTTTAACTCTGATCAAACTGACTTCACTGCAAAAGTGATCTTTTTAATTCAAATGTGCTATCTTTAGGATTTGTACTATGTTTATAGACATTCTATAACTATGATATACTGTCATACTGGGCTTTATTTAGTTATGTGTGCAAAGGCCAGGTATGAGTGGAATCCCATAGTATACTCTGCATTCAGTGTAGACAGACCACAAGTGGTTGCTCTGTGTTACTGTACAAAGATATTCTATATCCAGCTAATTGGACTGTATCTATTTTTCTTGTTTGGGCATCCAGCATGTCTAATAGCTTTCCTTCTGCCCGGAAGGTGTATTATTTCATAGAAGTATAGTAAATCACTACAGACATAGCAGAATGTACTGTATATGATCATATTCATTTTCACATGCTGTGTGCTGTATGGATTGCATGTCTGCTCATGTCATCTTCTCACAAGATGATATGAGCTACAATATTTGCGCAAGTAACAAAAAAAAATCAGATCAAGGCTATATTTCCTTCATGGAGTATGCATAGATCCTTCCAAACAAAGTTCATAGCAGGAACTGCTTAACAGCTTGTAAGAGGCATGCCTATTGTTATCAGAAAAGATATTAGCTGATCGATGATATAGATCTTCTTCTTGAATGTCCTCAAGGATTTTCCTATGTATGTGTAGCCTGAGTGTCATCCGGAGCTGAATGTAAAAATTCCAATGCTGACACTTATTCTGGACACCACAATAGATGTGCTGCTGTGCTAAAGTCTGTGAATGTGACGCTGTTCTCTAAATTTTAATGGAATCTTGTTTAGTATTGGATATCTGTTTATTAAAGTGATTTCTAAAGGATAATTTTTTTTCTTTTAAAATAAAAAAAAGTTATACTTATCTGCTCTGTGCAACAATATTGTGCAGAGCAGTTTCTTGCCTCCTCTTTGGCGGCCCCCTTGCCAGTGCTGTCCGCTCCTCCTTCCTACGAGTGCACCCTCAACAGGCTAGGTGCTAAGGGGGTATCCATAGGTGCACACTCCTGACCTGGGTTGTGTGCATCCATAGACATACATGGTGCTGGTTAGCTCCATCCTCGCTCTCCCCTCACAAGAGTTTGACAGTAGTGGGAACCTATAGAGAGAGAAGAATGGTGGACAGAGCTGGATTGGTGACCCGGGTAAGTGTTTAGAAATGGGGGTGGGTAGATTAGGTAGTGGGTAGTTTGTTTTTTGTTTCTACCCATGATACATTACAATAAAAACAATACTGAGTTTAGAACCATTTTAAATATTCAATAAGATTTTGCATAGAACAGATATAAAAAATGCATTTTTAAATCATTAGAAAATTTGTTGATCTGCACACCCTCAGGACTGTATAAAACCAGGTCAAAACACATTCTCTTTTACTGGATTATTTGTTGAATATTTGTTTATAGAATATGTAAAACTTCCCATTTATTGCATATTCTTAAGGATGTGCTGATCAACCGGTTTTGTCAACTACTTGGTAGCACACAGAAGCTTTGCATTCAGCTTGTATTAAACAATTGGTTTCTATGTGCGCTTGTGGTGACTGTCATTGATCAGGTGCAGAAAAGCATCAGTCACTGCACGTAATGTTAACGAGCCCTAAGTGAAACAATTAAAATCTATTGTTATGCCTATGTTGGTGGCCATGATATGGTAGTTGTCTGTAGTGAAAGGTACATTGCTGTGCTGGATACTCTCTGTATCAATCAATACTTTCTGGGTACAATGACACAAAGTTTTTCATGAGCTCTTCATGGAAGGACAGAGCTCGGCAGAGAGCTCAGAGAACTTTCTGTGTTCTGATCATCCAGTGCATTGTACAATGGTAGTAACTGAGTCACTGTGCTTATTTTATTCTGCTTTGACATCTCAGCAATATTTCCCCAGTGACATTTAGCTGAGTACCCTGATGAAAGGTTACATCCCACTGAGATGGCTCTTTCCATGGAAAGGTTAATGGAATCGTAGTGATACTATTGGGTTTAAAAAGCTGCCCAAATCTTACTTTCTCTAATCAATGTTATACTCTCAAAGGACACATTCAAATTGTTATTATTGCTAAGACTTTTTAATTTCTCAATTTTAACCTTGGTATGAGATTGGGCAGGTATGATTACAGGCTGAAAGAAGAGCAATACATATGCAGGCTGAGCCGCAAATAATCCCATGTTCATATCCCTTAAACAATAGGATTCCTGAAGGTTCACTATGAAAGTCTTCTTTATATGTATGAAAGAATGCATCTTCTACAAAAGCAGTACGCTTTTCCCTTTAATGCAAACTCCTTATCCTTTACCATTTACTGGGTGGATGACCTTTAGAGTGCATGCAAAGTCAAAACTTTTTTTATTTTTGGATACAGTAGGAAAAGGGGTTAACACCCCGTGAGTTTAATTTGTGCTATGTCCAGCTGAGGAGATTTTCATTCATGTCCTGGAGAAACGGCAGGAAATCCTCGTCTTGTCACTGTAATATTTGTCCCCTTTGGATGCTTTACCTTCACCTCTTCTTCTAGTGACTAAATGTTTGGCTTTGCCTTTACCTTTTATGAAACAAATATGCATTTCCCCAGCGAGGACACAGATAGCAATAAACACCTGCAGTGAGTCTAATCCATCCCACTCCATCAAAAACTAAATAAATAAAAAAGTTCAGCCTTTAACAAGTGTGCAACCAGTGCAGCGCTGGATAACATAATGGGTACATGTTTACGCTGACAATGACACTAATGCTGGACACCACAGTGGATGCACTGTTGCTCAGGAGTCCATAAGCGCACATTGTATTGTTCATTTCCTTTGTGTTCTGCAAAAGGCAAGGCATAGATGAATAGATTTTCTTTCCTTCCACCACGGGTGGAAGGAAAGAAAATTGCTCAATTCCCCCATCAACACAGTCAGTGTTGATGGGGAAATATCTCCCACAGTGCTATTGTGTTCTGCTGGCAGGGAAGGTGGGGGGGGGGGGGGGGTGAGTTGTATGGGGAGCCTTCCCAGCTGGCAGAACACGATTAGTGCTATCAGCCTGGGTCTCCTTCAGTTATCGTATATAAAAAAAATCCAACAGACTAGTTGAATCCAAGTTGATTGATGGATTGACTTTGGTACAATCAGCCTGCCCATACATGGATCGAATCTCATCTGGTCCCTCACATAAAAAATAAAAGAAAAACCCTCCAGGTATGGCTTAAGAGGCAGGATATCTCTCCTTGTACTGTTTTGTTCTGTATACATTAGATACCACATGTCTGACTGTCGGTATAATTTTGTCAACACGCATGCTATCAGAAATTCTGGCTTCTGTAAGAGCAGTTATGTAATATCAGAAACTGGCATTCCAACATAGGCTATTAGTGTACCTCCAGATTTACAGTAATCACTGCTGCCTAAATACACTTAGTAAGATAAATATACGCGCTGTCCTTGTCTTGCTGAAATGTGATGTTCTTTTGAAGGATAACCATATTGGGAACCGGAGCCAAGTGGTTGGCTGTTCTAGAGGAGAAGAATTTTAAACCTCGTAAGTTGCATTTTGTTACTGTGCCTAATAATTTTAAAGGAAATATATGTTTATGTATTTATATTCAAGACTAAATTTTATATATATATATATATATATATATATATATATATATATATATGGAATTTTGCATATGTATATTTTACATTTCCTGAAAACATATATAACACTTGGGGCAGCTTGTCATATGTTTGTAAGGATTTTGCTTTGCTGAAAAGGATTACAGAGCTAAATGATCTATAAACTAATTATCTAATAAATGTATAAATCCTAACGTGAATAAATCAGTGGAGTGGCTTATTCCTATCCCTATCCTTGCCTGTTCAGTGCATAGGGGCCAATATGGAGTTTCAATTGGTAAGGAAAAAGTCTAAAAGCAAACACCTTCTGTTGTATTCTCTCAACTCACAATGATCTATCATACAAGTCTAATGAGTATACCCCATGTTAAATGTTTATTTGTTAAATAAATACATAATCGTAATTGTATAGATATCAAACACCAATTTAAAGAACATTAACTTCAAAGGAAAAACTTAGTGTTACTAAACCCATGATCCTGCATTCACTATATCTGGTCTCCTGCAGTACACAGAACATGATAATGCAATTATTTTAGTAAATATAAACTGCTAAATACCTTTTTCTCATTAGCAGTTAGAGCAATCTTGTGACTTCTATCAGTGTTCAGCAGAGCACTGGTTAAAGCTTGTAGGAGGAGTTTTCATTCTCCTCTCACTGTCCTATGAGACTGTAGGACCCCTGGCCCTCTGTCTGGCCAGTGCTGATTGACCCTGTGCTGATCACTTGCACCCTCCTAAGAAAATAACCTCTCTAGTAGTACACCCCAAACTGCGCATGTGCAGCTTGCACCCAAGGCTCTGTTCTATCAGGAGATGAGTCGGGGACAGTGGAAGAAGGGGAGGATCAGAAAAGATGGATTAAACATCCTTTTTACACAATGCAGAGGATTAACCACTTAAGTTCCACAGTGAGTATAACAAGCATGCTTTACTGCATATACAGATTGATTTTGCTGTTGTGGGTTTAGTAACACTTTAAATGAACCCAAAACCTTTATAGTTTTACATTTTAAAGTGTATCTAAAGCTAAAGGTGTTTTTTTGTTTTTTTAAGTTGGATAGAGTAAGAAATTATTAAAACCCTGGTAAAGTTTTTTTCCTGCATGGAGTTTGCATGTTCTCTCTGTGTTCTCATGGTTTTCCTCCAGGTACTCCCAGTTTCCTCCCTCACTCCGAAGACAGACATGTTGCTAAGTAATTGGTTCCTGTCTAAACTGGCCTTAGTATGTGTGTACAAATTGTCTATGCGTGTTATCCCATTCTCCATGTCGGTCCTATGCTTGAGATATTGGACAGGGATAAGGAATGACCTAGCTTTTAGAAAAGATTTACTAATGTATGCAGAAAGAAAATTCTATGGGGGAAAAAAAGCATTTCAAGTATATCAGACCTAGTGCCCAGAGATCTGGCCCTCAGAATTACAGAGATTTGGATACAACTGCATACAGTTCATACATACAAATTTTTCAAAACCAGTTTTGTCATACAAAACATCTTTGCATGTGGTAATCCTTCATTTTTTCTTTTTTTCCTTTATAACAGGTGAAACCAATAGCCTGCAAACACTTCACACCATACTATCAACTGGATCACCTCTAAAGCCACAAAGCTATGATTATGTTTATAAGCAAATAAAAAGCAATGTTCTTCTGGGATCCATCTCTGGTAAAATTGATAGATTTTGTTTGAGTCGTGTGTGTATTTGTGTGTGTATTCAGATTCTTGTCTGAAGGGTGCTTCTGTTTTTTTTTTTTTTTATTATTATACAAATAGAAAAAAATATATACAGTATACTTGAGGCCATGTAGAAAGCAATAAGAATGTTAGAATAAAAGAAAAATCAGTGGAAGGCACTGCAGTCCACTGTACAGACAAATTAGAAAACCTTAAAAAGATTACCGTAATTGTAGCTTCAGGATCTTGATGAATAAAACTTAATTTGTATTTGAGTTTAAGGCTGCATGCACATTGGGCATTTTAATATCACTGGTAATGTTAGCTGTGTAAAGTCATATTAAAAATCTGAGTTTTTCAGTATTTTTGCATTAGCGTTTAGCTGTGGTTTTTTTGCGTGTTTTTTTGTGTTTTTTTTACCCCCCCCAATTTTTTTTTGTAAAAAAAAGTCCAAAAACGCCGGTTTGCTGCGATTTACCATGTTTTGCTGCATTTTTCAGCCTTACAGCATTTTTACAGCTAAAAAACTCCTCTAGAAACTCACTAGTCCTGGGTTTTTTTCCAGCCAAAAAACGCCCCTGCCAAAAAACATTGATTACAGTCTGTGTGCATGAACACATAGGATAACATGCTGGGGGGGTTTACTCGCTGTAGAAAAAGACATCAAAAGCCAAAAACAGCCGCTGTAAAAAGGTCCAATGTTCACGAGGACTAAAAATCCAGCAATCAAAAGCAGTTCCACCCATTAGGGGTATGCAGCACTTGCGTGATATGAAACCAGTTAGGATCATCTTACCTTTGATTCCTGGGTGTTTTAAAATCTAGTAATTTAGGTTTGGTTATTGGATCTATCACTGTTTTGCTTTGCTTTTTGATTCCTGGATGTTTAAAGAAAAAAAATTAAAAAAAAAAAAGGTAATTTTAGATTTGACTATTGAATCTATATCACTTTTTTCCATCTGGATATGTACATTTTGTTACTACTCAATAGCCTATTGTAATTAGTAAGAATCTATCTGGCACTGTTTTGTTAGTAAATTGATTTTTTTGTTAAAGCTTACGGCAGTGTGAACATAATCACTGCTCTTTGCTTTATTAAAGTAATTGTACTTTTAAAATTCATTAGTTAATATACTGAGGGATAGCATTCAGTACAGCCTCTTACCGTCTTTTCTGTCCCTGCCAACCCTGACCCAGGGCTGTGTACACACTGCTTTGTTCACATTTAGCCTTAGGGGTCTGCACTGAAACTCCATCCAGGTAGTAAAAACCACAAAGGAGATCTGTCTTCTCCATTCCTGTTTGATTAAATGTATTTACTGATGATGATGATGTCTATGTTGCACTGATGTAACTGCTGCAAAAACAGATCACAAACTACTAGAAACAGGCAGTCATAAATAACTTTAACTAAACCCTTCCTATACCCCCATTGTATGACTCTACATAGCCATTCGTAGAAAATGCACATGTAGTGGGATCCCTGAATCCTTCCTTATCATTCCTGGAATAGAGATGTGTTCTATTGTAGCTAGGATCATGCAGGGGCTATCTGCTTCTACCAGTGGTTTGTGAAATTCAGTGAGAGTTTGATAGTAAATCATCAAATATTCTTCTTGCATGATCTTAAATAAAAATACTTTCCCTGTTGTAGGTGGTACAGACATTATAGCTTGTTTTATGGGACAGAATCCTACCATTCCAGTATACAGAGGGGAAATCCAGGCAAGGAACCTGGCAATGGGAGTTGAAGCATGGAGTGAGGAAGGTAATTATTTTATTATGTCAGTCCATAAGTCTTTTAAAAATCTTTCAGTATGTATAATATGTATTATATCCAGATGTTACTATAATATCAACTGCTGTATCTGCACACTCTTTACACTGCATAATTGATGGAACCCAGTATGTTTTAGGCCTCATGCACACTTGAACTTAAAAAGGCAACTTTTACAGGTGTTGCAGCTGTTTTCTCTCCTTCTAAACATCCATTCATGTTAGCCTGTTCGTCGATGCACACCATAGACAATTACAGGAGTTTAGAGGCAGAAAAAACTCAGCAAAGTCACATTCAGGAGAGATGCTTTTGAGCATAAAAAACACCTGATGTGCATAAACACGTGTAAACATACCCAAGCACTAGGCACGTTTAGCACTTGTGTTTTTTCATTTCAGTGGCCAAAATAAATTAATATTCTGGCCAATAAAATAAATTCCCAAACGCTTGATGTGCCTAAACGCATTTTCAAAAATGCGGCTTAGGTGCATTTTTTTTAAGCTGCTTTTCTCCTGCCAGGAGAAAAGTGTTTATAAAAGCTCCAGTGTGCATGAAGCCTTATTATTCAGTCTTTATAATATAAAGATAAATAGTAATAAAGATCTATGAATATGTGTGTGTGATATGGGATTGATTTTTCCACATCGGGTTATAATAATGATTCTAGGGAATCAGGAGGGTTATATAAGAATACATTTGGCATATAAACGTGTCCTATTCATAATGCGAATGTGTACTTGGATACACAAATATGGTGTTGCTACTATGGCTTTTGAGTTGATCTGAAAAGTCCTAAGACTACCTTTTATTTATTTATTTATTTTTTTGGATTTAATTTTTTGGTATATTTTTGTTTATGTTCAAAAACAATAAATTACCATAAAATGTTCCAGAAAAAAAAAAAAAGAAACCTCCCAATTTGATGGTCTCTTTTAAAATGTACAAGATTGCAATTGAAACTAGTCCTAAAAAATGCACCCCCGAAAAGTGAAAGAACACTCAAAAGCCTATTAAAGCCCTTAAACCATCATACTATTTCTTTTTTTTTTTTTACTCTTAATGCATTTCCCCTATAGGAGAAATTCATCGAGTTTGCCAATGTTGATCATCCCTACTCCTGACCATAATAAACTGGAGGAATATATACAAAACCGCTATACAATCCCTTTTAAGGTTTGGTAGTAGAGTAGCTGGAGGTAAACTGTGCTCCGAGATTTTTTTACTCCTCAGTTTTAGTTGATGTCAGATATAGGACAGCCAATTCCAAAAAAATAATTGGACAAAGAACTACTTGTAATAAATTGAACCACTCAAAAAGAATCAAACTTTATATGCACAGAGTAGCCAAAAATATGGATGATAGTATAAAAATGACTTACGCTTCATCGAGCTGTTGATGAATTTCCACTCTTAAATGCTTAAATGTTTTTTTTCTCTAAAAGGTATTTAGCAGTTGTATGTGATCTTAAAATACACATCAGAAATGATGCCAGGAAGCTGTCACTTTAGGAAAGGGGACCAGTTAAGCTTCTACCAGAAGCTGCACACTGGCTTCAATACCCTAGGTTCGACAACCATGGGATAGAATAACTTCACCTGCTCCTGGGACACCCACAAATCCATAATGGATGTTTGCAATCAACCATAGATATGATGCCAGCTTATTCTTCTATCCTGAGACTGCATTTGGTACTATGTCCTTGGTATGGGACAGCTAAAAATGAAGTTCCTCTGCAAGCAGAATTTTTGCCCCCTCTTTATGAACAAGCCAGCTAGAGTTCACAATGAGTGTATAGTACTATGCAGGCTTTTTTAAAAACACTTATGATTATTGTGCTTTCAAGCGTAGTTTACTACATACATTTTGCAAATACATATTGTGAACAGCCAAGTTCATTATGTAATTATGTGATATTGTTAATTTTTTAGCATGGTTAGAAAAACTGCAAGAAATGCAGATCAACTCCCGTATGAATAGCTGTCTTTTAAAAGCTTTAAGAATCATGAAAATGTAGCTGTTTTCACAGCATTGAAGACATCTGGTAACAAAATGCAACTAAAGTGATACAAAAATGGTATAAAGCCTTTAATAAAAAACTTACTCAGATCTAGTCCTGGAAAATGAATGGATGCAACCGGAACTAAAATCAAAAGGTTGAGAAATCAGAGTTTTTAGGAGAGTTTATTAGAAGTAAAATTACAAATAGTTTTACAAAATAGAGTAATAGATTTACCTACAGCTACTGAATTTAACCAGTTGCCCTCCACCCTATAGCAGAAATACTGCTACAGGGCGGCAAAGTGACGTGTATATATACGTGATTTGCATCCCCGGGTAGGGGGTGCACAAAAGAAAATAAAAATTCCAGTATATATACCTCCATTTGTAGATGCTATAACTTTCACGTAAACCAATTAATTTAGATTTATTGGGATTTTTCAGCAAAGACATGTAGCAGAATACATTTTGGCCTAAATTTATGAAGAAGTTAGATTTTTAAAATTTTTTTACTGGATATGTTTTATATCAAAAGGTCAAAAATATTGTTTTTTTTTTCAAAATTGTTGGTCTCTTTTCTTGTTTATAGTGCAAAAAATAAAAAAATCACAGGTGATGTAATACCACTGAAAGAAAACTCTATTTGTGGGGAAAAGAAGGATGTAAATTTCATTTGGGTGCAAAATTGTATGTCTGTGCAATTGTCAGTTAAAGCGCCGTATCGCAAAAAATGGCATGGTCAGGAAGGGGGGGAAATCCTCTGGAGGGCAAGTGGTTAAATAGAACCTGATCTGAAGACAGAAATATCAAACTAAAACAGGAACTAAAATGAAACCCCATTAGGGTGGACACCAGAAGATTCCTGCGTGCCCAGGAAACTTCCAAATCTAGGATCATAATCTATGCCACAGGTGTCAAACTGGCAACCCTCCAGCTGTAGCTAAACTACAAGTCCCATGAGGGATTGCAAGATTGACAGTTACAAGTATGACTCCCAAAGGCAGAGGCATGATGAGAGTTTTGCAACAGCTGGAGGGCCACCAGTTTGAACTCCTGTTCTATGCAATTCTTCATTAAAGCACCAAGCTGTTATTCCAGCACTCTTCTGATATCCTCCATGTAGTGTTTGACCATCAGCTGCTATTAGAGAGAGGAGTATTTTGCATTTGCATCAAGGCAGAGCTCTGACAGCGCATGACATCCCTCAATCCCAAATACAAGGATTGCATACAGCATGCTTCCAGTAAGGCCTTTCCTGAAAACGGAGGTTCTGTGTTTTACTCCTACCGGTAGGAGCTGAATATATACACAATGGCAGATTCCCTCCAAAGGAAATTTCTTGTGGATTTATATATATTTCTTTAAATATAAAATATTAAGATTGTTCAGCATTCTATGCAACTCACAGGTGGAGCTCTAGTCTATTTTTTACAATATTACCTTTTCAGTTTTCATCTTTGCTAAAGGAAGCCTATTGTGTAGAGAAATTAATAGTTCAAGTCAGATGAGTTAGAGGGATGGCTTACCCTTTTATCAGATGGCTGAATCCAAGGTTTCAACCACACAAACATAGCTTTCAAGCAAGCAACATCCAACATGTTTTAGCCTTTAGCTAACCCACAGTGCTTTGGGAATCAGTTGTCATGTATTAAAATGTTTATTTGTAGAACAGATCTAAAATACTGTAATTATTTAAAATGTCTAAAAAATATTTTGCCACAAAACCATTGGTTTCCCTTTTAAAAGCTTTGAGTATATCTTATCAAGCAAAAACATTATCAATTAAAATGATCAATGTTTTCTCTTCTTTTGTTGTTTTTAGAACGTGTGTGTGTGTGTGCGTGCGTGCGTGCGTGCGTGTGCGTGCGTGCATAAGAATGTGCTTACAGAGTTCATATACAGAAACGTACAGATAAATATCACACTTTGTCTATTTTTCTTTCAAATGCTGTACGTTATTTTTTCACAGCCTGATCAATAAAACAAAACATACAAAAGATTTTCATTTTTGTGAACTGTCTTAAAATCCCATTTTGACTCTCAAGTCACATAAGTGGTTAACATCCTGAGAGAGCAACACAGAGTGTAAGAGTTATGCGTTTGTTGTGTCAATCCATTCCACTCCTTGTGAAGGTGTTAATACCAGGTTGCAATGAATACGTTTAATTAAATGGGTCACACTAAACAGTCTTCTTTAGAACCTTCAATCTGTGAATCAGAAATGTTTATGCCAACCACATTTACATAGCACACAAACATGTCTTAATAAATTAAGCACACTGATGCAGTTCTAATGCTGATTAAAGGGCCTATTTATAGAGGTGATGTCACTATCTGCTCTCTGTTGGACCCCACAGTGATTAGGTCACACTGTGCCTGCATTTTATCAGCTATTCAGCCTGCAGTGTCTCACAAAGTTACAAAAAATACTCCATGACTGGAAGAGAGGCTAGACATGGCTTTGACAGATCACATGACTGTACTGACCTCCACCCAGTTTTTTGCCCTGGTCACTGTAAAGAACGGCATTCTGCCTGAGTCATGAAGCAAGCAGAGCATAAAGCACATTCCAAAGCACACCACTGTGCTTTATAAATGTGTGTTTTTTGGGTTTTTTTTTACAAAATATTGGCCAGGATGCTATCGGCTTGGGGTTTGTAATATAGTTACATAATACATTCGGTAGTCAGTCTGGCTGAAAAGAGACACGTCCATCCAGTTCAACCAATAGAAGAGAAAAATAAATTCTACAGTTCTATATACACAATCCTATGCCCAGAGTTGATTCAGAGGAAGGCAAAAAACCCCAATAAAGCATGATCCAACTTGTTCCAGAAGGGGAAAAAATTCCTTCCTGATTCCTCAGGAGGCAAACCGATACTCCCTGGATCAGCATTACCTATAAATATTAGTATCCAGTTATACTATGTGTATCTAGGAAATAATCCAGGCCTTTTTGAAAACAATCTACTGAGCTGGCCAGAACTAACTCTTGAGGGAATCTATTCCACATTTTCACCGCTCTTACTATGAAGAAGCCTTTCTGTATTTGGAAGTTAAATCTCATCTCCTCCAGATGTGCCCCCTTGTCCTCTGTGATTACCTTAAAGTGAATAACTCTACACCAAGTTCACTATATGAATCACTGATGCATTTATACATGTTGTTCATATCCCCTTTAATATCCTCTTCTCAAGAGAGAATAAATTCAGTTCAGCTAATTGAGTAACTCCCTGTGTCTTCATGTGTTTCCCTTTGGTACTCCGGTTTCCTCCCACACTCTAAAGACATGGTCATCTGTTAACTGGCTCCTAAATTCGCCCTGGTATGTGTATACAAATTGGCTTAGGACGTGAGTTCTCACATTCATCTTGTCAATCACAAACCCCAGTGATTGGGGAGGGTTGAGGGAAGATCTAGTTGCCTACAAACAAACTGCCGATAACATTTTATAGAAAAAGTGCTTTAAAGCAGTATTAAACCCAGAACCAAAAATGTAATATATTGCAACTTACCAATCATAAGATGTGGTGGCTTTTTTAGGTGTATTATTTTTTTTTAGGTTTTTTATTATTATTATTATACAGGATTTATATAGCACCAACAGTTTGCTCAGCTCTTTACAATATAATGGGAGACAATACAGCAACAATACAGTTCAATACAAGACGGATAGGAGGGCCCTGCTCCTTGGAGCTTACAATCTAGGTTTCCCTTTTTTCAGATTTTGTTTCCTCTTCCATCTTCACCTGCTGATCTGGCTAGTACCACATGTCTTCTATTAGAGTGCCCCCACTCTGGGTGAAAGAGCAGAGGGGCACCATTGGGGATGGTAGTGTTAGATTCACTCTTGTCAGTGTTAAATGGTTTGTCTCAACCCTCTGACTGCTACATCTGCAGGACAGCTTGCTTGGTTGAAAAATAACAGGCTTACTGGCCAAATCACCGGGTGAAAATACAATAAAGCTTAAAGAACTAATGCAACCATCAAATCTAAGAATTGATAAGCTGCAATTTAACAAATTTTTGTGTTTGGGTTTAAAAGTATCAGATGTGAAGCTCAGAAAGCTGGCCCATACAGTTACTGAAAGTCGGATACAACTAGGAGGATATATACTGTACATAAACAAGTGGGAGTTGAACAATCAGTTTATAATATGGCAATGGTACATGATTTTTGCAGTGTCTTTTCTCAATATACTCCATAATGGGACTACAGTGGCAATACATGAAGGGTAATTGTGTGGTGTAGTTCGTGTCAGCCATACAAAAATGGGTTTTGGTCAATATTGTGAAGTGACTTAAAGTGAACCTGAGCTTTTCTAATGCAGGGCAAAGAAGTGAGTTCACTAATCTTCTCCTCCCATCAGCACACACTCACCCGCCACTCTATACTATATTATTTGTTGGTTACTGAGGACTCCTGGCACTTCTTAGGGCTCATGTACACTGCAGCTGATAAACTCACATTTAGGAGCTGTTCAGCATTTTTTTCAGCAGCCCCTGAACTCACCCTAATGTTTTCCTATGTGTCCATGTACACATCTTCGTTTACAGTCATCTGAGTTTACAGCGTTTTTTGAACGCAGAAAACTTGCGTTCAGCAGTCGATTTTAGCAGCGTTTCAAACTCAAACCGCTTGTAAACGCGGCTAAATCACGTTTTGCGTTTGAAAATTGTTTTCAACTCTTCCAGTTCCCAATGCTGTGTAGAGCCTTTTTTCATCATGAAAAGGTACTCAGATGGACAAAACACTGAACACAGGATGTTCTTACCAAGCTTGTCACACATTGTAATGACCAATTTACACCTCAGAACTCTCCCACCCTTGGAAATAAAAGATATGTTAATGACCATTCACACCTCAAATTCCTCATGAAGACCCCCTGCCAGGTGACCTTAATTACTCCACCAGACACCTTTCCCACCCTTGGAAACAAAAGGGTGAGCAACTCACACCTAATTATCTCAACACATACTGCTGTCTCTGCTTCTACTCTCTGTATTTCTCTGAAACAGTCTGAAATAGTTAATAATTTACCACTTTTCAGTGAATTCTGGGCATTTGGGAGGCTCTCCTGTGCTTATCTTTAAAAAACGCTTCTAAAGGCAAACGCCCATAAACAGACCTTTTTTAACCTACGTTTTCCAGCAGTCAGTTTCCATCGTTTAGAAGTGTCCCATGTACATGGGGCCTTAGTGCTGTTAAGCGAAGATACATTTACTTTGGGAATAATATGTATTGCTCTTATTGTACACATCGTAATGCTAACATTATCATCTAATTATGCAGATAGATGTTCATACGTTTCTCTGTTTTCTTCAGGAAAAGCAGTGTGGGGGGAAAGCGGAGAACTAGTGTGCTTAATTCCGCTCCCATCTCAGCCCACACACTTCTGGAACGATGAAGATGGCAGCAAATACCAGAAAGCATACTTCTCCAAATTCCCAGGTACTGCATTAAGACAGAGCAATGTTAATGAATAAACACATACTTGAACCACAAGCTATCAGCTGTAATTAGAAAGCACATATAGGCAGTAGGTGGTTTTGTTTGACCAAAAGTCATTTGGGGAAAAATGCATTTAATACGTTATAAAGTACCTAATGAACCAGTATATACATACCGGCCTTTGAATTATACATTGTCTACCATACCAGAGTAATGAGATCTTATTAGAGTATTGTGAACAAAAACGAACAGCAGTTGGGTGCATTTTTTTTATCTCTTCATAAATGCAATGTTCATTAAAATTGATCCGAGTACAATTTTCTGTATGTATGTATGTGTGTATATGTGTATGTATGTGTGTATGTGTATATATATATATATATATATATATATATATATATATATATATATATATATATATATATATATATAAAAATGTACTTGTTCAAATGGGGATTTGCAGAGAAAGAAACCGTGCAGTACTTTTTTTTCATATAAAAATGTGTAGTTTAAAGCTGAATGCCAGGAAGATATAAAAGGTTCAAATTAATTCAACTCTGTAATTAATAATGTATTATAAAAGCTAAATATTAATCATTTTTTTTGGGACATAGCACCTTACACATTAGTTATTTGTAATGGTGTGTATCCTATTACCTACAAGTGGCTGCTTCTGCTCAAAATCCTCAGTGTGGTTTCTTTTTTGCAGTCACCAGATACTGCTGTGAGCATCTGTCTTCCGGTGCTGTGAAGGTTAACAGTAGCAGCTCCTAATCAGGAAAGTTGTGTCATTTTCCCACCTCCTCCTGCCTCCGCTGTCATTCATAGAACTCATTTTACTACACTTCCATGATGCATCAAGTTCTGTGAACGGGCAGAAGATTTGCAGTCATTCAACTCCTATATTTGCATATGGGAGTATAGTAAGGCAAGTTCTATGTATGGCAGAGGAGGGAGGTGGTGGGCAAGTGGCACAACTTGATTAGGATTCACTGCTGTTAACCTTTTACTGTTTGGGAAGACAGTTGTTCAGGGTAGTATCCGTAGGGGAAGGGGACAGAGCATTTTGAGCAGAAGCAGCCATCTGCAGGTAATGAGATATACACAGTTACACATACCTAATAAATACATATATTTATATATGTGTGTGTGTGTGTGTGTGTGTGTGTGTGTGTGTGTGTATCCCAAGATTGTACAAAACTTCAGCTTTAAATGTATTTTCAGTACAAGCAGTGTAAGTACCTGAATTTGACCTGGTATTGGTATTACTAAAAAAGTAAAAAGAGGAAAATGTCCAAGCTAAGGCCAAAATAATCTAAAAAAAGCAGCTAGCACAATACTTAGGGTACAAAGTATGTCAGAAATGAAAAACCAAACCGTGCAGTGCTATAAAATAAACCATTAACTTAGTACATAAGGTTAATCACGCTCATATTCAAAAAAGCATGTGCATGAAATCCTCAAAGATTTAAACACAGAAAATAGCAAATATAAGTGTATAATCACTAAAACAAAAGTGCCTAATTAAATATACATGAAATGCTCAGGGATTAGCTAAATTTAAGCATCAGTCCCAAATAAGTAGAAGTAGAAATGTTCCCAATATCAAAGAAAGTCCTTCAGACTTTCCACAGCCACAACCTAAATAAAAAAAAGTCCAATGCCCGTATGCTGCAGAGTATACCTTTATTTTCTCTAGACAAAGAGTCTCTGCAGAGGTCTGACAGCCCACTATGGAGTTAGACCCAGACCTCCCCAATTAGAGGGCAGCATGAGCTTTTCTGATTACAGAACTATATGCCTGGCTCAGTAGGGAGTGTGCAGAGAGACCCCAGAGCTCTCCTCTGGTCTCCAAAACAGCAGATCAAACCGAGATCAGTTTGATCTGCTGCTTCACAATCTGGTAGCTGAACCGGAAGTGATGAAATCCTTGTTGCTTCCGGTTTCTGACATCACACAGTGGATGGAACAAGATCAGTTCTCACTGTGATCAACGAAGCTGATGCGCTTTCACCGCCTGTAAAAGTAATCTAGTGGCTCTATAGCCACTAGGATTACATTTTGCAGTGAAGGGAATCACCGCCTGAAAAAATGACATCTCTATCATTGTAGTGGTGACCGAGATATCACCCTTGCCATTCATGGGAAAGAGAAGTAGGAGGACATGGGATGGAGGAGATTTTTACATTGCTCTATGTTAATAGAGAAATTTTGTTGTTCATATTTATTTTGGTAACTTTACTCTGCATAAAACATTTAACAGTGTCATTTCATGAGATAATTTACGAGGGTGTGTTTAGGGGTAGGGCGGGGTAGGGGTTGGGTGGGGCAACTGGTGGCGAGTAACTCCTTAAGTCCTGGCTAGTAGCTTAGGACTTGAAATTCTGAGCCCTGTATTAGAAGGATAAATAAAATAAAAAAAACGAAGGTAAGTTAAAAGTATATATCAAAAGGATTTCAAAAAACTGTTTTAAGACAAATATTCTATTTTATTTATTGTCTGGCAAGAAACATTGGGGAACTCTTTCTGTTAAAACTCCAGTGTGTCCATGGCATTCAAATTATTGAACAGGGCAGTTAAGAAGCTGATATCAAAATCCAACTATATTCTGTCATGTGGTTTTCCAATCAGATGCCGCCTGAGGATTGCTGCAGCAAGTCTGTTGCTTGTCCTTTTTAATAAACCGATTCAGTTGCTTTAGGTTCTCCAAAGAGATGTATGAGAAAGGTGATGGTGTCTCTTGAGGGAACTTTTGAGGGTATTTTGGATTCACTTTGAAAGATAGGTATTGACCTGATATTGATAACGCTGTTGTAGCAGCAACAAAAATAGAAAGCAAATGATTTTACCCTGTTAGGCATGCTAAGTATCCAATAGTTCTTCTTCTCTCCATGCCCTTCTGTAATGACAAAGTAGTGTGGTTGAGAGGGTATTTAAAGAAACTCTTCTCTTGCTAAATGCAGAAAGACTATTGTGGCTGCTCTGTTAATGTAAAATAATAGCACACCACTAACAAACATCATGAAACTTGTTGGCATATTGGGGTTCAATTCTAGGTTATATGGATCATCGAACCAAGCTGGCTGTCTTCCATCATTGTCACATCTCCTATACTGTATATTGTTTAGCATATACAGGCTTACTCAGCATAGCAGTGCAGAGAGCAGTAGTGATAGAAAGTGAAGGTGAAATGAATCCTTTCTCTTCTGCTACATGTCACTCTGCTTTTGCCTGGATTTCTTTTGTACAAGTTCAAAAAGGAAAGTTACTGTGTCAATCAAGAAAGGTAACATAATGCACTGCGCCAGGCTTAGAGTGGTCTAAATTCTCTGTAAAACTAATAAAGGAAACCGCAGACACAGCAGAAAGTCTTTATTGGCAAAGTCTAATCTACAAAGTAGATTATGTGGTGTATTGTCAAAAATAAAAATAAAAAAAATTAAAAGAAAAATTTGTCAGAGAAGATCTATAATTAGGCGGAAGTGTCAGAATAAATATTTCTCATTAAAAATGGTCATTTATAAAAATAGATCTCCTCATTGTTGAGAGCTGAACTGAGTACAGAATGAACTCCTTATTACTTTGTGTTCTAGGTGTCTGGGCTCATGGTGACTACTGTAAAATCAACCCTAAGACTGGAGGCATCGTCATGCTGGGACGCAGGTGGGTGAAGGTTGACATCACACTGATAAAAATCCACATGACTAAGGCTACATTCTCATAACTGTGCTGCAGCATTGCTTTCCTGATAAATCCATGGCTTTATATGTTTGGGTAAGGCTTCACCCTCCCTACTCCTGATAATACCTTTTTAAAGGATAAGTTCACCTTTACAGAAAAATAAAAAATACATATTTTTTTTTGTTAGGAGCCTGTAAAAAATTGCACCCACGATCAGCAGATCTTGGGTGTAATGCCATGGTCCTGCAGACTGTCTGTGTAACTACCTACCTGTATTGGAAAAATGGCAGACAGCTACACAATGCCAGGAAGCTCAATGAACTACCTACAGTAGAGAGCTCAACAGCACTCTGGTAGTTCATCGAGAACTACAAGCCGACAGAGGAAAAGGCTGTCAGTAGTTTTCCCACTATACCCAGATCCCTAAAATACTTTATTTTTTTTTTTTTTTAGTTTGTGACATTTCCCCCCGCTAGCTGTCAAAACTGGGGATCGAGGGGAGCAGAGGCCAGGGCATCTGTAGCATGTTACACCCTGAATATGGATGTAACAGGTGACTAAAGGTGAAATGATCCTTTAACACCACCCAGGTGACTCTGTTTACACCTCTGCTATGCATTATTGTGTAGAGCTGGCTGCTCTAACCACTGTCCATTTTTGGACAAACTCTGTCTACTCAGTATCTGCCTAATTACATTTTTTTTCAGCATTCCCCTCTGTTGATTTTTAATTGTTTCCCATATGTATGCATATGGAGCTGTCAGGAAAATCAGAAAATTACCGTAATTTTCTTTTCCTGATAAGCTCCATGGCAGCATATTAACCTTCCCAGTCAGAATGAGCTAGTTAAGCAGCACCAGGGCTGAGTAGAGGCTTACATTTCTGAATTAAAGGTTCTATCCAGATAGAGAGAAAGCGGAGGCTTACCCATACATATGCTACCATGGATCTTGTCTGGAAAAGAAAATTATGGTAAGTAAAATTTTCTGATTGCGCTGCAGTTTTAAACTTGCAGTTATTTTTCATTCATTCATTTTTTTTTTAAATTTAATGCAGCATAGCCATAACAAACAAAATAGAGGTATGAATGCAACCTTAGTAAAAGACTCTTTTTTTTTTTTTTTTTTGCGGGAATGCGGGGGAACGCAGTTCCGGCACCTCCAGCACTGAATGTATATAATAGCAAGGGGTGCTGGAGGGTCTATTTATGCTGGGGGATCTATTGTCACTGTTGGGAATACATTTTTGCATGTTGGTCTATTGTTGCAGGGGGAGGGGGGCAGTTGGTGGGCGGGATCTCCTGTTGAGGGAGGAGTCTATTGTTGCTGGCTGCTGGAGGGCCTATTGATGCTGGCTGCTGGGAGATCTTTTGTTACTGCTGGGGGTCTATGGTTACTGGGGGTGGTATTTTGTTGAGCGGGGGTCTACTGTGTGGGGATCAATTGTTTCTGGCTGCAAGGGAGCTACTGTATTTTACTGCTTCTCCTGTTAACACATTCCATGCAAATTACTGAGCATCGTAAAATGATACTTGGTTCTATATGCTCTAATACGGGCAGTACTGGGAGGTGGGTAGGGGGTGGAACAAAGAAACTGTGCTTGGAGTTTGGTAGGGGGCACAGACAAGGGGTGACTTAAAAGGTGGGGAGTTCCTGTGCCTATTCTCTGAGCAAAAAAAAGCCCTGGGAAAAGATATGACTTTATATACTCAAGTCAGAAATATTGTCCAAATACTGTTTTCACCAGTGTTATATACTGTATTTTTGCTCTCGCAAAACTCACTTGTATAAGTGAATCTCAAACTGTTCTTGGATACAAGATATCCTTCCTTAACCACTTGCCGACCGCAGATAGCCGAATGACGGCTTCACTACAGCCGGCCAGTTCTGGGAGGGTGCGTCCTCCCAGAACGCGCTCCCGGGGTGCGCATCCGGCGATCTCTGTGATTGCTGTGTCCATGTCCATGAACGCTGTGTCCATTGACACACTGAACACCAGGAAATGCAATTGCCGGTTATTGGCTGCACTTTCCTCGCGCTGTCACAGCGTAAGGAAAGTACTGCTGAGAACCAGCAGTTGTCAGAGGAGGGATCAGCACCGATCATCAGGGCACTGATTATCAGTGCCCTGATGATCGGTGCCCAGCAGTGCCACCCACCAGTGCCGCCCACCTGTGCCCATCAGTGCCATCCACCTGTGCCCATCAGTGCCACCCAGCAGTGCCACCAGTCAGTTCCAAGCAGCGCCGCCAGTCTGTGCCCATCAATTCCGCCTCATCAGTGCCAGCTCATCAGTGCCGTCTATCAGTGCCCATCAATACCGCCTATCAGTGCAGCCTCATCAACGCACATCACTGGAGAAAAATTACTTCTTTGCAAATTTTTATAATAGAAACTTTTTTTCGCTCTTTTTTTTGTTTATAGCGCAAAAAATAAACACCCAGTGGCGAGTAAATACCACCAAAAGAAAGCTCTATTTGTGTGAAAAAAATGACAAAAATTTCATACAGGACAGTGTTGCATGACCGCACAATTGTCATTCAAAGTGCGACAGCGTTGAAAGCTGAAAATTGACCTGGCCAGGAAGGGGGTATAAGTGCCCAGTAGGCAAATGGCTAAAGGGCCCTATATGCATTTGACTTGATCCTGTGTCTGTATCCACTATCCAGATGTTCAGATGAGGTTTGGTAATCTAATCTCTTTCTCACTCCAATAATGTACTATATTTCTGTTGATATCAGAAGGTGAGATCCATCTGTCTGATATGTTATGCGGATATATCCATCCATGGGGATACAACACACCACTAATGAAGAGGCCCCATATTCCACATATTCACAAAAATACCTCCCTAGAGATGATCACATCTATGTCCCAATAAACAAGGGTAATCCTTACCCCCCAAAAAAATATTAGGGTAGGAAAATAAAAAGTACACGTGATCCAAAAAGAAAGTGCTCCCAGCTCACAAAGAACTGAACGTTTCACTCCTTCAAAATGGAGCTTCGTCAGAGGTGAATGAAATAAAATAAATGGTGAGCAAAAGAAAAAGTGAAGTCACATGGCAAGTAGTGATGGCGTCCATTTGTTAGTTCTCCTATTTATAGACTTGCCAGTCAAAATGGCCACCACACACGTGACGTGATGACATCAACTTCAGCATGATGTCATTGTGTGCATCATTGAGTCATTCAACATGTGCCATCTAGATGCTTGTAATACTGCACATGCTCAATTAAAGGCACTACGGATCGCCATCTTGTGGACATCAGAGATGAGGACAGGCATAGTCGCCTGCAAACATTCCCCATTATATATGATGTGATTTTTTTCCTAGCTTTGGTAATTGGATCCTACAATCTTATCATATCATTCAATCCAATTATACCTTCCACAATTTACATATGTTTTACATACAAGGTAAAAGTATACACTTAAATGAGGCAAATAGACAGCAATGGCCGGGGATTCTCAATCGCATACAGAAAAGTGAAGCCTTCATTCAGCCAATGGGGGGAGCGTGAGTTCAGACGGAAAATCCATCTGGCTCCAAGTTTCAAAAGATGTTTATCTAGGTCCCCCTTTCTTGGACACATTTGAAACTGATCAACTAGCCAAAATTTTAAAACTTCAGTTTTTCCTCCATATTTTTTAAGGACATGTCCCTTTTCTGTGAGATGTCATTCATGTGTTCCAATACTCTACACCTAAATTGGTGGATGGTTTTGCCCACATATAAGATTGGGCAAGGACATTTCATAACGTAAATGACTCCCTCAGTACTGCAATTATAGGTATATTTATGATCACTCGATTTTTTGGATTTACGAATTCTTTTACAGTGAGGATAAAGGGACAAGCTTTGCAATGTCCACATTTATGGCTTGCCTGCTGTCTATCAGGTAGCAATGTTTAAATGACATTTTTTGGCACCTTCTCTATGCACTAACATGTCTCTAAGATTTCTTCCTCATCTGTAAGTAATCATGGGATTCTTTATGAGAATTTTGGAAAGGTCTTTATCATTATTTAAAACATTGCAATATTTTTTAATGATGTTAAAGATCTGACCAGATTGATTAGAAAAAGTGCTAATAATTCTCACTCCTACATTATTTTGTGTCTTGCCTTTTCTGAGTAAGGCCTGTATTTACCTTTTTAATATATGATTTTATTATATCACGGATATAACCATGTCTATTAAATCTTTGCACCAAATGAAGACTTTCAGCCTGAAATGCTTTGCCTGTTGAGCAATTTTTTTTTGCTCTCATAAATTGTCTTTTCAATGGTGTTTGATACTGGCCATCCCAGTTGAGCAGATTAGCAGATGTGAGTTTGCAGTAAATTGTTGTTTCAATAATACCATTCTCATTTCTCGTGATTTTGAGATCTAAAAGTTGATACAATTATGATTGATTTCACTTGTAAAATACATCCCAATGTCATTCTTATTCAGCTCAGCTACATACTCATCAAACTTTTCATTTGAGCCTTGCCACAGGATAAATATGTCATTGATGAAGCGCACCCAGAGTAAAATACAAATAGGGGTTGATCTACTAAAGGTAAATATACTGTGCACTGCACATGCACCTGCAAGTGCAGTTACTTTAGACCCAAGGGGATATTCTGAAATGAGGCAAAGCTCAGCTGATTTATTTCATCTAATTATGTGCAAGCAAAATTGCATTTTTTTATTTTCCTTGCATGTTCCCCTCAGATCTTCCAAGTGCACTTGCAGTGCACAGCCTGTTTGCCTTTAGCAAATCAGCCCCATAGTATATTGCTCAAATTATTCTGAAAATACTCTGGTGCATTCCTACCAATCCACGAATAAATTTGCATATGTTGGTGCGCAGGATGAACCCATTGCAGTGCCTTTGCATTGTCTATAGATCCTCCCATCAAAAACAAAAAAGTTATGCTCTAAGACAAACTGTAAAAGCTGGAAAACAAAGTCATTATGTTTCTGAAATGCTGCACCTCTAAAATCCAGGAAATATTTACACACTTTGGAACCCAAGTCATGTCGGATGTTGCCATAATGTCAATGTATGATGACAAACTGTAGACATGAGGGCGTAAGATGTAATCTATATATTTGCTGGCCCCCTCAGTGAGTTTCTGATTCCCCGATACTATTGGGAGACCTGGAGGTCTTTCCTGGTGCTTGTGCACTTTTGGGAGGGCATAAAAACTTACAATTACCAGGTGATTGTTTAAGATGAAAGAACAGACATTTTTAGAGCGTACCCCTGCATCTATTCCTCACTTAAATATCTAGACCAATTGAGAGTTATCCTTATTAGTCAGTTCTTTACAAAGAACTTAATTATGGTCTTCATTGATCAGAATATCATAGCACATTTTCCAATAAAATGCTCTATGCATCAAAACAATATTGCCCCCCTTGTCGATTGATTTAATAATCAGCTCTTTGTTCTTCCATAGTTCTTCCAAAGCTTTCCACTCAGAACATAAGAGATTGAAAGAATGAGGGCCCTGTTCATGTCTATTCTCCCAATTTCACAAACAATTGGATGTAACTACCATGAGGGAAAGGTGGAGTTTGATCATTCCTAGGTTTAAACATGGAGAAGGGTCCACACACTTCATCACTACCACCGATACCTTCACTTTGTAGGCATTCCAGCACTCTAAGTGCTTCAATCACTTTAGATGTACACAACCTGGTAGGTTGAGTGGGGCTGTCTTTATATTCCTTCTTTTAAAGCTAGTTTTCTAGCAAAAAGATTGATATCTTTCAACCACTCGAACAGATTGAAAACCTGTGCGGGTATGAAAGATGGTCCCCTTTTCAGCACTGCAGTGTGGTCATCTGTCAACACCATATCCAAGAGATTGAAAATCTGTAAGTCATTACCTTGTGTGCTGGCATGAGAAAGTACATCTATCATTTTCTCCCTCTCTTTGTACCTGTATAACCCAATTGGTCTTGATTTTCTCAGGTGCTGGATTGATTGCCCTAAAAAAACTTCCTTGTTGACCTTTTTTAGGTGTTTTTTTTAGAGTCTGTTCACACAGTAACGGACAGCTACTGCACACTAAACTTCTTCTTTTTTTTTTCTTTTTTTTTTGGAGCAGAAAACTTCCACTTCTTCATTCATGTCACTGTGCAGCAAGCTCAAGCTGTGGACTTTTGCAATAAACTGCACCATGTCTGCATTTTATCCTGGAACACTACAGTGCAGCATAGGGCTGCATTGGAGTGTAAATAGGACACACAGAAAACAATTGGTTTTCTATGTGTCCTACTGGTGACAGGCATTCTTCTAGTGCAGAAAAATGCAGGCCACCGCATTGTGAAAAGACCCTTCGTTATACTTTAAACTAGAATAAAATGCAAGGAAGATTTCAGACATGTTGCCAATTTAAGTGGTTACATTCCCAGTGCAAATACAGGTGTCTACTATTAAAGCCAAATTCCAGTTACCAACCCTACTCTGCGTCCGGCATTGAAATCTAAACAAATTATAGTGTAGATACCTTGCATTTAAATGCATTCTGTCATGTATCACCACCTCTTTTCCCCTTGTCCGATGGTGAACAGTACAAATGTTTTCACATCTGCAGCTATACATTGTGATCCCAGGCTACATAGTGACGCTGAGCTCAGGGGGTGTGTCCATGACAGTCTGGGCTTGTAGCAAAGGGTTGGATATTGCTGGGAACCATTCAACTCAGAATTGACTGTGCATGGGCCATAGGAGCACAATTCAGTGTAAACTTTGCACATGGTCGTACGTTGTGTTGTATATTGATGCAGTGCTACCTCTACCTCTGAACAGCAGGGAGCTGTAATGTCATAGTAAATCTGGCTCATACTCTCTCACTGCTTCGGTTTTGCCTACCTTGCTTTGCTGCAGAATTAATGAATACAAGGCTATATTTAGTTACACATTTTTACGATAATTCGTAAATACGATGTAGGACAGCAGACGTACATACCTGCTAATCCCTTTTTATCTTCCAGTGATGGCACTCTGAATCCTAACGGGGTACGATTTGGAAGCTCAGAAATCTACAATATAGGTAAATGATCATCCAGTTTCTGTGAAGTGAATTATGTATATTTTCACAACCCCTCCAGCCAGGGAATAGGTTAATTTTCTACATAATGGTAAAGAGGAGGTTGTAAAATAAGAAACTGTCAGAATTTTAAGTGGGAAGAAATGACTAATGTGAAGCCAAGATTTGTAATGCAGAAGTTCACTTCTGGGACTTGCTAATTAAACACATTTTCAGCATTCGGCTGCTGACTGGCTATACTAACAAAGCCATTATTACGTCTCCTGAATAGATACAGATTAGACTCCCACTGCTCCCCTCCAATTCCCTTTTACTCTTCTCCATCAGACATTAACTGCTGCTTATTACTGGGGCTTAGAGGATAGATCAGGTCACACAGTCATTATTGGAAAAAACCTCATTCAGCTGCAACTGCATTCCAAGTAGCAGGGATGCCAAGCATAGAAACGTTAACACAGATGCTTGCAGTAACAGCATAATGCAGAGCAAGCTAATGGAGCAAGAACATTGAAAGAAGACCTCCACCAAAATTTGTTTGTTTGTTCTCATGGAGGATGATGGGCAAAGATTCTGTGTAAGTTTATTTGCATTGGCAACCAGTAGTAAACCTACAGTGTGATGATGTTCCTTTGTTCGTTTACTTCTGAATGAGATACAGGGGTTGATTTACTAAAACTGGAGCACTCAGAATGTGGCACAGCTGTGCATGGTAGCCAATCCGCTTCTAACCTCAGATTGTTCAATTGAGCTTTGGCAATAAAACCTGGTTTCTATGTAGAATTGCACCAGATTTTTCCCTCTCCAGTTTTAGTAAATCAACCCCAGCAGTCAGTTAAATACGTTTTAGTGGGAAATCTATGATAACCAAGTAGGGGGTGGGAGAGCGGGGATAGTCAAAATAAAATATCTGAACTTCACAAAATGGTTCTAAATCAGCCTTTACCTTCTAACATAAGAGGAACCATTGAAATAATTTGTAGTATTCAAGAAACCCCTTCTAAAACAAATGCATGAGGAGGCAATTGCGAAAAATGCCCTTTTCATTGATGGTAAGTGGGGGGAGGTCCTAATGCTCCCCCTACAGACAGCTAAAAAGGTGTCATGCCTCTAGTTCTGCCAAGTGGTGTTGGCCCTGAAACTATGCAGGCACCATCAGATGGGGAGGTCAGTCAGTCACAGTTCAAGGGACCCCTAGCAACCTTAGAAGGGACCCTGGTTGAGAATGGCTGAAAATACTGTGAAAGCTACTGTCGTAGGTCTAACGTTACCTAACCAGAAGTCCAGCCCAACATCCAGTTTTGAGATGTACTTACCTGCCACACTGCACAGTTCTTGTCTGCCATGATTTTCCTTACAGGTGTTGACCTTCCACCAGCCTGTGACTGGACAGTGAAAGATGAAGCAGCAGACTGATGAGCTCAGCCTTCTGTCAATCTGCTCAGTCCTATGAACACATACATATCAACCCGGGTTAGCACATGCATACTGCAGTACAGTTGACTGGCTCTTGAGCTACTTCTTCCTCTCCTAGTCTGTACTATGTTATACAGTGGATTGGAAGAAGCTGTTACCAAATTAAATTCACATAGTTGCATTTAAAAGACACACTTATTGATGAATAAATGAATAGAAAGCTGCATGAATTTTCATGTTTTAGATTGTCTAGATATGTATTAATGAATACAAAGCTGCATGAATTTTCATGTTTTATATCTGCCTAGATATATGCTTTAAGTTACTCTTGGTATCCATAGGGTGCCTCTTAGAGTCTGTGAAAGAGGTTACTTTTTCTCTTTGTGATGTATTTGCAGTGCAGTCCGAAATATATGCAGAATAAGCAACAAATTACAAAGTTTAGAAAGAAAAGAACGAAACAAAGTAAATTTAGGATGTTCTTTAAATTTCATGGAAAGTTGCAGTGAGTAATGTTAAGTTTGGATCACATGCATCCATTTTAAAGGAAGGTGCTCTAATTAAACTCCACTGCAAAAATAATTGAAATTCAAGGAATTGTATTGTATTGAGTGCTCAGTGGGCCTATTGAACTCAAGGGAACTTTACTTCCACTGCTTATTGCTTACAACTAGAGATGAGCGAATCGAAGTATCCGAAGTGGAATTCGAGTCGAATATCGGAAAAATTTCGATTCGTGCCGAATCCGAAAAACAGCCTAATTCGGACGCGCGAATCGAAATTTTTCCGAAAATGGCGGCTGACATGTGCGGCGACGGAGCGGGGATGTCGGGGAAGGCGCGCAGACAAGGCGCGCTGCCCCATAATGCATTCCTCAACGACATGTGATCGCATCAGCCAATCAGCAGCCAGCCAGCCAGCACTGTGTAATGGTCGAGGTATATATAGCGGCCATTTTGGAAATCTTCATTTGCCTGCAGTCATTGAACAGAGGCAGACCGCTCTGTACTAGGGACAGAGACAGAGTTAGGGCCACAGAAACGAGAATTGGGGACAGAGAGAAGTTACTTAGGGACAGAGAACCATTACTCAGGGACACAGACTTGTTAATGAGGGCCACAGAATCGTTATTTAGGGACAAAGAAACGCTAGTTAGGGCCACAGAATTCATACTCAGGGACAGACAGAATTTTCACTCAGTGCCAGAGAATTGTTACTTAGGGCCACAGAAACGTTATTAGGGCCACAGAATTTTTACTCAGGGACAGACAGAATTGTTACTGAGTGCCAGAGAATTGTTACTCAGGGACAGACAGAATTGTTACTGAGTGCCAGAGAATTCTTACTCAGGGCCACAGAATTCATTCTCAGGGACAGACAGAATTGTTACTCAGGGACAGACAGAATTGTTACTGAGTGCCAGAGAATTGTTACTCAGGGACAGACAGAATTGTTACTGAGTGCCAGAGAATTGTTACTCAGGGACAGACAGAATTGTTACTGAGTGCCAGAGAATTGTTACTCAGGGACAGACAGAATTGTTACTGAGTGCCAGAGAATTGTTACTCAGGGACAGACAGAATTGTTACTGAGTGCCAGAGAATTGTTACTCGCACAGACACAAAATTGTTACTTGCACAGACACAGAATTGTTACTCGCACAGACACAGAATTGTTACTCAGGGCCACAGAATTCATACTCAGGGACAGACAGAATTGTTACTGAGTGCCAGAGAATTGTTACTCAGGGACAGACAGAATTGTTACTGAGTGCCAGAGAATTGTTACTCAGGGACAGACAGAATTGTTACTGAGTGCCAGAGAATTGTTACTCGCACAGACACAAAATTGTTACTTGCACAGACACAGAATTGTTACTCGCACAGACACAGAATTGTTACTGAGTGCCAGAGAATTGTTACTCAGGGACAGACAGAATTGTTACTGAGTGCCAGAGAATTGTTACTCAGGGACAGACAGAATTGTTACTGAGTGCCAGAGAATTGTTACTCAGGGACAGACAGAATTGTTACTGAGTGCCAGAGAATTGTTACTCGCACAGACACAAAATTGTTACTTGCACAGACACAGAATTGTTACTCGCACAGACACAGAATTGTTACTCAGGGCCACAGAATTCATACTCAGGGACAGACAGAATTGTTACTGAGTGCCAGAGAATTGTTACTCAGGGACAGACAGAATTGTTACTGAGTGCCAGAGAATTGTTACTCAGGGACAGACAGAATTGTTACTGAGTGCCAGAGAATTGTTACTCGCACAGACACAAAATTGTTACTTGCACAGACACAGAATTGTTACTCGCACAGACACAGAATTGTTACTCAGGGCCACAGAATTCATACTCAGGGACAGACAGAATTGTTACTGAGTGCCAGAGAATTGTTACTTAGGGACAGACAGAATTGTTACTGAGTGCCAGAGAATTGTTACTCAGGGACAGACAGAATTGTTACTGAGTGCCAGAGAATTGTTACTCGCACAGACACAAAATTGTTACTTGCACAGACACAGAATTGTTACTCGCACAGACACAGAATTGTTACTCAGGGCCACAGAATTCATACTCAGGGACAGACAGAATTGTTACTGAGTGCCAGAGAATTGTTACTCAGGGACAGACAGAATTGTTACTGAGTGCCAGAGAATTGTTACTCAGGGACAGACAGAATTGTTACTGAGTGCCAGAGAATTGTTACTCGCACAGACACAAAATTGTTACTTGCACAGACACAGAATTGTTACTCGCACAGACACAGAATTGTTACTCAGGGCCACAGAATTCATACTCAGGGACAGACAGAATTGTTACTGAGTGCCAGAGAATTGTTACTCAGGGACAGACAGAATTGTTACTGAGTGCCAGAGAATTGTTACTCAGGGACAGACAGAATTGTTACTGAGTGCCAGAGAATTGTTACTCAGGGACAGACAGAATTGTTACTGAGTGCCAGAGAATTGTTACTCAGGGACAGACAGAATTGTTACTGAGTGCCAGAGAATTGTTACTCGCACAGACACAAAATTGTTACTTGCACAGACACAGAATTGTTACTCGCACAGACACAGAATTGTTACTCAGGGCCACAGAATTCATACTCAGGGACAGACAGAATTGTTACTGAGTGCCAGAGAATTGTTACTCAGGGACAGACAGAATTGTTACTGAGTGCCAGAGAATTGTTACTCAGGGACAGACAGAATTGTTACTGAGTGCCAGAGAATTGTTACTCGCACAGACACAAAATTGTTACTTGCACAGACACAGAATTGTTACTCGCACAGACACAGAATTGTTACTGAGTGCCAGAGAATTGTTACTCAGGGACAGACAGAATTGTTACTGAGTGCCAGAGAATTGTTACTCAGGGACAGACAGAATTGTTACTGAGTGCCAGAGAATTGTTACTCAGGGACAGACAGAATTGTTACTGAGTGCCAGAGAATTGTTACTCAGGGACAGACAGAATTGTTACTGAGTGCCAGAGAATTGTTACTCGCACAGACACAAAATTGTTACTTGCACAGACACAGAATTGTTACTCGCACAGACACAGAATTGTTACTCAGGGCCACAGAATTCATACTCAGGGACAGACAGAATTGTTACTGAGTGCCAGAGAATTGTTACTCAGGGACAGACAGAATTGTTACTGAGTGCCAGAGAATTGTTACTCGCACAGACACAAAATTGTTACTTGCACAGACACAGAATTGTTACTCGCACAGACACAGAATTGTTACTCAGGGCCACAGAATTCATACTCAGGGACAGACAGAATTGTTACTGAGTGCCAGAGAATTGTTACTCAGGGACAGACAGAATTGTTACTGAGTGCCAGAGAATTGTTACTCAGGGACAGACAGAATTGTTACTGAGTGCCAGAGAATTGTTACTCGCACAGACACAAAATTGTTACTTGCACAGACACAGAATTGTTACTCGCACAGACACAGAATTGTTACTCGCACAGACACAGAATTGTTACTCAGGGCCACAGAATTCATACTCAGGGACAGACAGAATTGTTACTGAGTGCCAGAGAATTGTTACTCAGGGACACCTAATCGTTGAATTAAATAGTATGTCAGACAACATGCAGAGGAGTGGCAGAGGAGGCAATGTTTTAGGAGCGAGCAGACGTGGCAGCAGAGGAAGGGGTCGAGGCAGCAGTATTCGCAGCCAGAGGCCAGTGCTCCCGGTGTCATCCAGCGGTCGTGTCTCCACCGACAACCCTGCCGTCATTGATTGGTTGGCTCGGTCGTCTTCCTCTTCCCAGGTCACCTCTGACACCTACAGCCAACGGTCGGTGGGTACGTCAGACACAACCGTTAGTTGGCATGGCCCGGGAGCAAGCCCACTGAAATCACGTGTCCTCTACCTGCCCCTGTCCTTTGCTGTTCCCTCACCAAGCGAAGTATCGCATGCTGTGGGCTCAGCCCCACTGTACAGTGAGGAAGAGCTAACAGAGGGCGGTCAGGAACGGGGGGAGACATCGGCCTTTTCAGCAGCCAAGCGAACAAGTACTGGCGAGGAGAGTGGCTCGGTAGCCGGTCTAGAGACAGGTCTGTCTCCTGACCCAGACGCAGCCGAGGGGGCTAGTAGTGAGGCGGAGACCCTACTTGATGATGAGGAGGTTGATCGCACTTGGCAGCCTCGTCGTCATCAGGCAATTTCTTCCGCATCATCAGGAGAAGAGGGTGGCAGCTTGGCAGCGAGCAAAACAGTCGGTGGGTTGCCCAGGAGACAGCAGCAGGGTCGCATCAGTGTCAGTGGAGCCAAACGTCCACGGAGTAGAGCACCAGCTCCACTGCAGCCTACCACCACGGCCAGTAGTGGTGCCGGTGCGCACGGAGGAAGTAGCAGTCAGCCAGTGAAGAGTAGCGGGGGCAAAGTTTCCTACTCGGTGGTGTGGCAATTTTTCCTCAAGCCGCCCGAGGAAGTAAACGTAGCCGTATGTCGACTATGTGGCCAGAAATGCAAGCGTGGCCAGGGGGCCCATGTTGGGACTACAGCGTTGCGTCAGCATATGCAGCGTCACCATTCGGTGGCCTGGGAAAACCGTGATAAACATACGGCGGTTCTGCCTGCCCCAGCCCCCGCTCCATCACCCGCTCCGTTACTTGCTCCGTCACCCGACGTCGTCAATCGCCCTCTATCAGCCAGTCAAGGCTCCAACACCTCTGCTGAGGGGAGTTGTCGCTCGTTGGCATCTTCCGCTCGTTCAGATGCTCCTTCTCCTGCTACTCCTCTTCTCGGATTCCGTCAACAGTCTTTCTTGGAATCCGTATCCAAGAGACAACAGTTTGCGAGCACGCACCCGACGGTGCAAAAGCTGAACGTCCTCCTGTCCAAGTTGCTGGTGCTGCAGTCCCTCCCTTTCCAACTGGTGGACTCAGCACCTTTCCGAGAAATGATGGCTTGTGCCGCGCCGCGGTGGAGAGTGCCAAGCCGTCATTTCTTTGCCCAAAAGGCAGTGCCAGCCCTGCATTCACATGTAGAAGAGATGGTGGGCCAGTCTTTGAGCATGTCGGTCTCTGCCAAAGTGCACGGCAGCGCCGACGTGTGGAGCTGTAACTACGGTCAGGGACAGTACATGTCATTTACGGCCCACTGGGTGAACGTGGTGCCGGCACAGCCGCACCAGCAACTTGGACAGGTCACGACGCTTTTGCCTCCACGTTTGCACGTCCTTGGTCCAGCAAGCATGTCCGCCTCTACCACCTCTTTTTCCGCCGTGTCCTCAGCCGCCACCCCCGTGCCAAGTCCCATTACCCGACCGGCATATCACATGTGCAGGGCGCAACGGTGTCACGCTGTGCTGCACCTGGTATGCCTTGGCGAACGTAGTCACACAGGGGAGGAACTGCTGAGTGTAATGAACAGAGAAATCGACAGATGGCTGTCTCCGCGCAAACTAAAAATCGGAACCATGTTGACTGACAACGGAAAGAACATGGTGTCTGCTCTGCGTCAAGGAAGGTTGTGCCATGCGCCATGCATGGCTCACGTGTTCAATCTGGTTGTCAAGCGGTTCCTAAAATCCACCATCCCACTGCAAGACATCCTTAAAATGTCACGTAAACTGTGCATGCATTTCAGCCATTCCTACACCGCAAAGAACACCCTCATTGAGCTGCAGCGGCAGAACGGAATTCCACAGCATCGCCTGATCTGCGACGTTGCAACAAGGTGGAATTCAACCCTACACATGTTAGACCGCCTTTACGAGCAGCGAAAGGCCATCACCGATTTCCTGATGTTACAAGCGGATAAAGGTACTCCCCTGTGTAACTTAGATGTCAGCCATTGGCAGCTCATGCGTGACACCTGCCGCTTGCTCAGGCCCTTTGAGGAGGCCACGCTATTCGTGAGTCGGCAGGACTATGGGATGAACGACGTCATTCCTCTGTTGCACGTCCTGGAACAAATGCTGTTAACAATGGCTGGTCAGGGTGCGGTAGACGTGGCGCACAGATCTCAACGCCACATGACCCCTGTGGGGGCAGGACAGGAAGAAGAGGAGGAGGTAGAGGAGGACATTTGTGCTCAGGAATTATTGAGTGAAATGGGTGGTTTTTCCACTCAGCGGACAGGAGTGGAGGAGCAGGAGCATCTGGTAGAGGAGGAGGAGGAGGAGACAGAGGACCCAGACGCACCGTGGCAGTATGCTGTGGAGATGGAGGCAGGGAGTCCCTCGCATTCCTTGGCACAAATGGCCCATAGCATGCTCGGTTGCTTGCGTAGCGACAGCCGAATAATAACCATCAGACAGAGGGATGACTTTTGGCTGTCCACCTTGTTGGACCCTCGCTACCGGTCCAAAATGGTGGCCTTTTTCACACCTGCTGAGAGGGAGGCCAAAATTACGTACTATAAAAACCACCTATGTAGTCAGTTGGTCTCTGCCTTTGTGCGCCAACGTCCATCCTCAGACACTGTGGGCCCTGTGCGCTCGCGTTCCGCTGGCATGGCAGCAGGGGAGGGGTGGGGTGGTAGGAGCAGTGGCAGCTCCACCAGCAGTGGCTGCCTCAGTCTGCAGTCGATGATGAGTAGCTTTCTTCACCAGCGCAGTGAGGAAACTACTAACCAGCCGCAGCAGCAGCAGCAGCATCAGGTGGACCTGGAGCAGGAGCTCAAACAACAGGCTTGGGCCTACTTGGACAGCACCCTGCCAACCGAGGTAGACAATCCCCTTGACTACTGGGCAACGAAACTTGACCTTTGGCCCCAACTAGCTGAATTTGCCCTTGAAAGGCTGTCATGCCCGGCCAGTAGCGTGGCATCGGAGCGCGTGTTTAGTGCGGCAGGAGGTATTGTAACTCCGCGGAGGACACGACTGTCCACCCAAAGTGTGGAGAGACTCACGTTTGTGAAAATGAATCAGGCGTGGATTAGTCTGGATTTCAAACCACCAGTTCCTGACACAACTGACTAAATCCGCCATGAATCATGCCTCAAACATGTGCCACTTTCAGGTCTCCTCACACTGCTGGTGTGTTTAATTTTTTGACATAGGGTGCTGGCAGATTACGGGCCTCCTATAGCTGCTGCCAGGCCCCTAATCTGCCATAGGCCCCTATATACCGCCTCCTCATGCTGCTGCTAGGTCCAGAGTCTCTCATGGGTCCCTGTACGGCCTCCCATTGCTGCTGTCTCCATCGCCACACTCTGCTGCCATGTGCCACTTTCAGGTCTCTTCACACTGCTGGTGTGTTTAATTTTTTGACATAGGGTGCAGGCAGATTACGGGCCTCACATAGCTGCTGCCAGGCCCCTAATCTGCCATGGGCCCCTATATACCGCCTCCTCATGCTGCTGCCAAGTCCAGAGTCTCTCATGGGTCCCTGTACGGCCTCCCATTGCTGCTGTCTCCATCGCCACACTCTGCTGCCATGTGCCACTTTCAGGTCTCTTCACACTGCTGGTGTGTTAAATTTTTTGACATAGGGTGCAGGCAGATTACGGGCCTCACATAGCTGCTGCCAGGCCCCTAATCTGCCATGGGCCCCTATAAACCGCCTCCTCATGCTGCTGCCAAGTCTAGAGTCTCTCATGGGTCCCTGTTCGGCCTCCCATTGCTGCTGTCTCCATCGCCACACTCTGCTGCCATGTGCCACTTTCAGGTCTCTTCACACTGCTGGTGTGTTAAATTTTTTGACATAGGGTGCAGGCAGATTACGGGCCTCACATAGCTGCTGCCAGGCCCCTAATCTGCCATGGGCCCCTATATACCGCCTCCTCATGCTGCTGCCAAGTCTAGAGTCTCTCATGGGTCCCTGTACGGCCTCCCATTGCTGCTGTCTCCATCGCCACACTCTGCTGCCATGTGCCACTTTCAGGTCTCTTCACACTGCTGGTGTGTTAAATTTTTTGACATAGGGTGCAGGCAGATTACGGGCCTCACATAGCTGCTGCCAGGCCCCTAATCTGCCATGGGCCCCTATATACCGCCTCCTCATGCTGCTGCCAAGTCTAGAGTCTCTCATGGGTCCCTGTACGGCCTCCCATTGCTGCTGTCTCCATCGCCACACTCTGCTGCCATGTGCCACTTTCAGGTCTCTTCACACTGCTGGTGTGTTTAATTTTTTGACATAGGGTGCAGGCAGATTACGGGCCTCACATAGCTGCTGCCAGGCCCCTAATCTGCCATGGGCCCCTATATACCGCCTCCTCATGCTGCTGCCAAGTCCAGAGTCTCTCATGGGTCCCTGTACGGCCTCCCATTGCTGCTGTCTCCATCGCCACACTCTGCTGCCATGTGCCACTTTCAGGTCTCTTCACACTGCTGGTGTGTTTAATTTTTTGACATAGGGTGCAGGCAGATTACGGGCCTCACATAGCTGCTGCCAGGCCCCTAATCTGCCATGGGCCCCTATATACCGCCTCCTCATGCTGCTGCCAAGTCTAGAGTCTCTCATGGGTCCCTGTACGGCCTCCCATTGCTGCTGTCTCCATCGCCACACTCTGCTGCCATGTGCCACTTTCAGGTCTCTTCACACTGCTGGTGTGTTTAATTTTTTGACATAGGGTGCTGCAAGATAACGGGCCTCACATAGCTGCTGCCAGGCCCCTAATCTGCCATGGGCCCCTATATACCGCCTCCTCATGCTGCTGCCAAGTCCAGAGTCTCTCATGGGTCCCTGTACGGCCTCCCATTGCTGCTGTCTCCATCGCCACACTCTGCTGCCATGTGCCACTTTCAGGTCTGTTCACACTGCTGGTGTGTTTAATTTTTTGACATAGGGTGCAGGCAGATTACGGGCCTCACATAGCTGCTGCCAGGCCCCTAATCTGCCATGGGCCCCTATATACCGCCTCCTCATGCTGCTGCCAAGTCTAGAGTCTCTCATGGGTCCCTGTATGGCCTCCCATTGCTGCTGTCTCCATCGCCACACTCTGCTGCCATGTGCCACTTTCAGGTCTCTTCACACTGCTGGTGTGTTTAATTTTTTGACATAGGGTGCTGCAAGATAACGGGCCTCACATAGCTGCTGCCAGGCCCCTAATCTGCCATGGGCCCCTATATACCGCCTCCTCATGCTGCTGCCAAGTCCAGAGTCTCTCATGGGTCCCTGTACGGCCTCCCATTGCTGCTGTCTCCATCGCCACACTCTGCTGCCATGTGCCACTTTCAGGTCTCTTCACACTGCTGATGTGTTAAATTTTTTGACATAGGGTGCAGGCAGATTACGGGCCTCACATAGCTGCTGCCAGGCCCCTAATCTGCCATGGGCCCCTATATACCGCCTCCTCATGCTGCTGCCAAGTCCAGAGTCTCTCATGGGTCCCTGTACGGCCTCCCATTGCTGCTGTCTCCATCGCCACACTCTGCTGCCATGTGCCACTTTCAGGTCTCTTCACACTGCTGGTGTGTTAAATTTTTTGACATAGGGTGCAGGCAGATTACGGGCCTCACATAGCTGCTGCCAGGCCCCTAATCTGCCATGGGCCCCTATATACCGCCTCCTCATGCTGCTGCCAAGTCTAGAGTCTGTCATGGGTCCCTGTACGGCCTCCCATTGCTGCTGTCTCCATCGCCACACTCTGCCATGTGCCACTTTCAGGTCTCTTCACACTGCTGGTGTGTTTAATTTTTTGACATAGGGTGCAGGCAGATTACGGGCCTCACATAGCTGCTGCCAGGCCCCTAATCTGCCATGGGCCCCTATATACCGCCTCCTCATGCTGCTGCCAAGTCCAGAGTCTCTCATGGGTCCCTGTACGGCCTCCCATTGCTGCTGTCTCCATCGCCACACTCTGCTGCCATGTGCCACTTTCAGGTCTCTTCACACTGCTGGTGTGTTTAATTTTTTGACATAGGGTGCAGGCAGATTACGGGCCTCACATAGCTGCTGCCAGGCCCCTAATCTGCCATGGGCCCCTATATACCGCCTCCTCATGCTGCTGCCAAGTCTAGAGTCTCTCATGGGTCCCTGTACGGCCTCCCATTGCTGCTGTCTCCATCGCCACACTCTGCTGCCATGTGCCACTTTCAGGTCTCTTCACACTGCTGGTGTGTTTAATTTTTTGACATAGGGTGCAGGCAGATTACGGGCCTCACATAGCTGCTGCCAGGCCCCTAATCTGCCATGGGCCCCTATATACCGCCTCCTCATGCTGCTGCCAAGTCCAGAGTCTCTCATGGGTCCCTGTACGGCCTCCCATTGCTGCTGTCTCCATCGCCACACTCTGCTGCCATGTGCCACTTTCAGGTCTCTTCACACTGCTGGTGTGTTAAATTTTTTGACATAGGGTGCAGGCAGATTACGGGCCTCACATAGCTGCTGCCAGGCCCCTAATCTGCCATGGGCCCCTATATACCGCCTCCTCATGCTGCTGCCAAGTCTAGAGTCTCTCATGGGTCCCTGTACGGCCTCCCATTGCTGCTGTCTCCATCGCCACACTCTGCTGCCATGTGCCACTTTCAGGTCTCTTCACACTGCTGGTGTGTTTAATTTTTTGACATAGGGTGCAGGCAGATTACGGGCCTCACATAGCTGCTGCCAGGCCCCTAATCTGCCATGGGCCCCTATATACCGCCTCCTCATGCTGCTGCCAAGTCTAGAGTCTGTCATGGGTCCCTGTACGGCCTCCCATTGCTGCTGTCTCCATCGCCACACTCTGCCATGTGCCACTTTCAGGTCTCTTCACACTGCTGGTGTGTTTAATTTTTTGACATAGGGTGCAGGCAGATTACGGGCCTCACATAGCTGCTGCCAGGCCCCTAATCTGCCATGGGCCCCTATATACCGCCTCCTCATGCTGCTGCCAAGTCCAGAGTCTCTCATGGGTCCCTGTACGGCCTCCCATTGCTGCTGTCTCCATCGCCACACTCTGCTGCCATGTGCCACTTTCAGGTCTGTTCACACTGCTGGTGTGTTTAATTTTTTGACATAGGGTGCAGGCAGATTACGGGCCTCACATAGCTGCTGCCAGGCCCCTAATCTGCCATGGGCCCCTATATACCACCTCCTCATGCTGCTGCCAAGTCTAGAGTCTCTCATGGGTCCCTGTACGGCCTCCCATTGCTGCTGTCTCCATCGCCACACTCTGCTGCCATGTGCCACTTTCAGGTCTCTTCACACTGCTGGTGTGTTTAATTTTTTGACATAGGGTGCAGGCAGATTACGGGCCTCACATAGCTGCTGCCAGGCCCCTAATCTGCCATGGGCCCCTATATACCGCCTCCTCATGCTGCTGCCAAGTCCAGAGTCTCTCATGGGTCCCTGTACGGCCTCCCATTGCTGCTGTCTCCATCGCCACACTCTGCTGCCATGTGCCACTTTCAGGTCTCTTCACACTGCTGGTGTGTTTAATTTTTTGACATAGGGTGCAGGCAGATTACGGGCCTCACATAGCTGCTGCCAGGCCCCTAATCTGCCATGGGCCCCTATATACCGCCTCCTCATGCTGCTGCCAAGTCTAGAGTCTCTCATGGGTCCCTGTACGGCCTCCCATTGCTGCTGTCTCCATCGCCACACTCTGCTGCCATGTGCCACTTTCAGGTCTCTTCACACTGCTGGTGTGTTAAATTTTTTGACATAGGGTGCAGGCAGATTACGGGCCTCACATAGCTGCTGCCAGGCCCCTAATCTGCCATGGGCCCCTATATACCGCCTCCTCATGCTGCTGCCAAGTCTAGAGTCTGTCATGGGTCCCTGTACGGCCTCCCATTGCTGCTGTCTCCATCGCCACACTCTGCCATGTGCCACTTTCAGGTCTCTTCACACTGCTGGTGTGTTTAATTTTTTGACATAGGGTGCAGGCAGATTACGGGCCTCACATAGCTGCTGCCAGGCCCCTAATCTGCCATGGGCCCCTATATACCGCCTCCTCATGCTGCTGCCAAGTCCAGAGTCTCTCATGGGTCCCTGTACGGCCTCCCATTGTTGCTGTCTCCATCGCCACACTCTGCTGCCATGTGCCACTTTCAGGTCTCTTCACACTGCTGGTGTGTTAAATTTTTTGACATAGGGTGCAGGCAGATTACGGGCCTCACATAGCTGCTGCCAGGCCCCTAATCTGCCATGGGCCCCTATATACCGCCTCCTCATGCTGCTGCCAAGTCTAGAGTCTGTCATGGGTCCCTGTACGGCCTCCCATTGCTGCTGTCTCCATCGCCACACTCTGCCATGTGCCACTTTCAGGTCTCTTCACACTGCTGGTGTGTTTAATTTTTTGACATAGGGTGCAGGCAGATTACGGGCCTCACATAGCTGCTGCCAGGCCCCTAATCTGCCATGGGCCCCTATATACCGCCTCCTCATGCTGCTGCCAAGTCCAGAGTCTCTCATGGGTCCCTGTACGGCCTCCCATTGTTGCTGTCTCCATCGCCACACTCTGCTGCCATGTGCCACTTTCAGGTCTCTTCACACTGCTGGTGTGTTTAATTTTTTGACATAGGGTGCAGGCAGATTACGGGCCTCACATAGCTGCTGCCAGGCCCCTAATCTGCCATGGGCCCCTATATACCGCCTCCTCATGCTGCTGCCAAGTCTAGAGTCTCTCATGGGTCCCTGTACGGCCTCCCATTGCTGCTGTCTCCATCGCCACACTCTGCTGCCATGTGCCACTTTCAGGTCTCTTCACACTGCTGGTGTGTTAAATTTTTTGACATAGGGTGCAGGCAGATTACGGGCCTCACATAGCTGCTGCCAGGCCCCTAATCTGCCATGGGCCCCTATAAACCGCCTCCTCATGCTGCTGCCAAGTCTAGAGTCTGTCATGGGTCCCTGTACGGCCTCCCATTGCTGCTGTCTCCATCGCCACACTCTGCTGCCATGTGCCACTTTCAGGTCTCTTCACACTGCTGGTGTGTTTAATTTTTTGACATAGGGTGCAGGCAGATTACGGGCCTCACATAGCTGCTGCCAGGCCCCTAATCTGCCATGGGCCCCTATATACCGCCTCCTCATGCTGCTGCCAAGTCTAGAGTCTCTCATGGGTCCCTGTACGGCCTCCCATTGCTGCTGTCTCCATCGCCACACTCTGCTGCCATGTGCCACTTTCAGGTCTCTTCACACTGCTGGTGTGTTTAATTTTTTGACATAGGGTGCAGGCAGATTACGGGCCTCACATAGCTGCTGCCAGGCCCCTAATCTGCCATGGGCCCCTATATACCGCCTCCTCATGCTGCTGCCAAGTCCAGAGTCTCTCATGGGTCCCTGTACGGCCTCCCATTGCTGCTGTCTCCATCGCCACACTCTGCTGCCATGTGCCACTTTCAGGTCTCTTCACACTGCTGGTGTGTTAAATTTTTTGACATAGGGTGCTGGCAGATTACGGGCCTCCCATTGCTGCTGCCAGACATGTAATCTGCCATGGGCCCCCGTACCGACTCCTCATGCTGTGACGTTGCAACAAGGTGTAATTCAACCCTACATATGTTAGACCGCCTTTACGAACAGCTAAAGGCCATCACAGATTTCCTGATGTTAAAAGCGGATAAAGGTACTCCCTGTGTAACTTAGATGTCAGCCATTGTCAGCTCATGTGTGACACCTGCGCTTGCTCAGGCCCTTTGAGGAGGCCACGCTATTCGTGAGTCGGCAGGACTATGGGATGAATGAGGTCAAATCGGCCATGGGCCCCCGTACCGCCTGTTCACGCTGATGCTGGTCCCACAGTGTGACCTGGGTCCCTGTACGGCCTCCCATTGCTTCCACTCTGCCATGTACCTCTTTGAAATCTCCTCACACTCCTGCGGTTGTCCATTTTGTCATAGGTTGCTGGCAGATTAGCGGCCTTCCATAGGTGCCGCCAGGCCCCATATCGACCATGGGCCCCCGTACCTCCTGGTCACGCTGCTGCTGAGCCCACAGTGTGACCTGGGTCCCTGTACGGCCTCCCATTGCTTCCACTCTGCCATGTGCCACTTTGAAATCTCCTCACACTCCTGCGGTTGTCCATTTTGTCATAGGTCGCTGGCAGATTACAGGCCTTCCATAGGTGCCACCAAGCCCCATATCGGCCATGGGCCCCCGTACCGCCTGGTCACGCTGCTGCTGGGCCCACAGTGTGACCTGGGTCCCTGTACCGCCTCCCATTGCTCCCACTCTGCCATGTGCCACTTTCAGGTCTCCTCACGCTCCTGCTGGTTTCCATTTTGTCATAGGTTGCTGTATGGCCTCCCATTGCTGCTGCCTCCACCGCCACACTGTGGCTCCAAACACTGGTTTTGGCCCCGTGACTGGCCAAAGGAGTGAAGTGTGCAGTGATTCTAAGATCGACGGCACTCATCTGCATGTCATACTGACAGACAGTATTATTTCTCTTCCCCAGCAGACTCCAAGGGCATTTAAATTAAAGGTACAGTGTTCTGCACTAATATTAAGTCTCTCTGAAGCCTAGAAACACCCTTTTTTAAGTTAAATTCACAGCGAATTTATTCGACTCGAATCGAATATTGTCCACGAATTCGCCGAATCAGTCGAATCGAATTTTTCATTTCTTCGCTCATCTCTACTTACAACAGTGTTATACATCATACACTGCCAGTAATGCATGCATGGATTTGTACATATCTATGTATATTAGCCTGTTAGAGGTGCTGTGTATAACTATTGGGTTTTTAGTACAAAGAGCAGTGAGATTTATTTTTGTTCAGTGTGTGTTTATAATATGAATGAGGGGCGTTTAAGTCAAACTGGAACTTTTGAGTTTATATAATAAAAGAATAAATTTCATGGAATAGAAACTGCATTTATTTTTCAACATACTCCCCTGCTACATTTATACACTTATCCCAGCATTTAACTGATGCCTGGAAAGCTTTGGCATACAAAGATTTGTCAGTACGCATGAACCATCCCAAGACAGCCTGCTTCATTCATCATCATTGTGTTTACCGTTTCCACGGAAAGATTAGTTTCTTGTGCAATTTCACGACAGGTTAAGCATTGATTATCGAGGATCAGGCATTTCACGTGCTGAATGTGCACAGGAATGACTGCTGTGGGCTGGGAACCATCATGGCTGGGATCCTCAATGATGGATATACAGCCATCTTTGAAACGTTTACACCATTCAAATGTCTTACTGCGGCTGACCATCTCATCACTGTACTGTGCTTGAAGTCTTCTGGTAATATTTACAGGTTTCACACCTTCGTTCACAAGAAACTTCATCACCGCGCGCTGTTCCATGCATGCACTTACACTGTTCTCTGCCATCTTGATTAACGGTCTCTGGAGTGGCCTGTGACATGTGTGCCACCTATCAGTAATAGTATATGGTAATATTCCCAAAACACACATTCCTGGATCAGGCTCAAAAGTAACGGGTGCTGCAGCAACTTCCAGCTGGAAACTGGAACCATCATAGATCAATGTTCATATTTGCCAGCACACCACGGGTTACCAATGTTGTCCAAAAAACTCTTTTTATTGAAAAATGATCACATCACAAAGGAAAGGTGCAACATTTTGAAGCCACACAGGGCCCCTTCAGGCATGTGATAGCTCCGAAACGTTGCACCTTTCCTTTGTGATGTGATCATTCTTGAATAAAAATAGCCTTTTGGATGACATTGGTGATTTGTGGTGTGCTGGCAAATATGAACATTGGCCTGTCAGTAATAGGACACACTTGGCACTTACTTCTGCATGTAGTACCGCCACACTAGCATCCCTTTTTTATACCTGTAAAAGTAAAACTCACAGTTTGAGTTTGACTTGAACTCTGTGTGTGCGTGTATTTTTTATTAACGAAAAGACAACAGAGCTAATGAAAGAGAGACAGAGGAGGAAGCAGAAAAAGGGGGGGGGGATAGCGTGGGTGCCTCAGAATCAAGGGAAGTTAAATGAAGCCCAAGGGGCAGAGTATATCAACCAGATAGGTTCATCAGACGATGGCTGAAGTCCACTGGTAGGAATTTGGCCATCGTGTCAGTAAGTCTCACTGTCAGTTTCTCATTAGAGGAAACCCAATGAAGTCTATTTTCCACCTCAGACAATGATATCCAGATAGACAGGCTTTTGCTATGGTTGGTTTGGTTGATCTCACAACACGTGATGTTTGAATTGCCGGCCGGCACTTGGTGATCGTCGGGGAAAGCTGACAGGGGAGAGACCTGTGTGTAAACAACAAGTCTCTCTCCTGTCAGCAAGCACATGCTGCTTTGTATTTCTCTGCACAGCTGAGAAATACAAAGCAGCATGTCTCCTAGTACACCACACATAGCACATAATGTGAAACGCACACTGTTAACCCTTTGATCGCCCCAGATGTTAACCCCTTGCTGCCCAGTGTCATTAGTGCAGTGTCCGTGCTTTTTATTAGCACTGATCACTGTATTTGTGTCACTGGGGATGTCAGTGGCAGTTAGTTCCCACCCAGTGTCAGAATGCCCATCACAGTCTCGCTATAAGTCACTGATCACCGCCATTACTAGTATTTTAGAAAAAAAAAATTCCAGTATATATACCGCCATTTGTAGGTACTATAACTTTCATGTAAACCAATTAATTTACATGTATTAGTATTTTTTTTTTTTTTTTTTTTTGCAAAGACGTATCAGAATACATTTTGGCCTAAATTTATGATGAAATTTGATTTAAAAATTTTTTTTTATTGGATACGTTTTATAACAATACGTAAAAAAAAATTGTTTTTTTTTTCAAAATTGTCAGTCTTTTTTTGTTCATAGCGCAAACAATTAAAAACACAGAGGTGATCAAATACCACCAAAACAAAGCTCTATTTGTGGGGCATAAAGTCAATTTATGTAGAGCGTTGCAATTGTCAGTTAAAGTAACACAGTGCCATATCTCAAAAAATGGTCAGGTCAGGAATGGGGGTAAATCTTCTGGAGGGCAAGTGGTTAAAAGATGAATTCAGACTTGATGTTGGTCATTTATTGATTTAATTATTTTTCTTGTTGCAGTTGAATCCTTTGTGGAGGTATCAGACAGCTTGTGTATTCCCCAGTACAACAAAGATGGAGAAGAGCGAGTGATTCTCTTTCTTAAAATGAACAATAATTACACTTTTGGCAATGACCTGGTAAAGAGGATAAGAGACTCTATTAGAGTAGCGCTGTCTGCCAGACATGTACCATCTCTGATCCTTGAAACAAAAGACATTCCAGTAAGTATAAAAGGCATCAATTGCTACAGTATACTATATCGGTGACCTTATTACAGTGATACACAACTTCAAAACATGGACATTAAGCTTTTGTAGTAGTTACTCGCATGTTCTGTTGAAATAACTGACTGCAATAGTTGTTCTAAAGAAAGGCGACACCATGATAAAACCCTAATCTGTGGGAAAGAAGATAAAGCAGAGAGGATTTCAGAAAACCAAGCAGAAATTGGACAGTATTTCTCCTTATCTATAAACAATGCAGAAGTTACTTCAAGCCAAACAAAGCATGGTGGGAATAGTTTCCTTTGTCATGATGGTGTTTGGGAAATTCCAGTATAATACTATGTCCTTGCAACATCAACACTTAGACCATATTAATGCTTAGGCCTATCATGATCTTTTCTGTTATGCCTTTCCCATTTTAGTGCTATTATTACATTTTTTTTTTCTGTTAAATAAGTCACCTGACTAGATTTGGAACAGATGTGATGGTACGCAGATCAGCTACCCAAGCTAAGCTTACAGATTGCGTCCATTAGATCAGCAGCTATGTATAATTCTGATGTCTGGATTTTCATCTGCCATCTGATCCGATAAGTATAGCTAGTAAAACTAGCATAAAAAACTAGACAGCCAGATTTCATGGTCTTTTACACTGTGTATATGAGTCTTGTAATCAGGAGCCTGGCACATCCAGAATGCCCCTTGATGCCCTTTGTGCTACAGAGAGTGGGGGCTACACTGCCACGACCCTCTCTTACTACTGGAGTTGGAGGTTGGCTGAAGAAGATACAGCACAGACCTTTACTTTGTCCAGGAAGAAAACCATATGACTTTGGCAAAAATGTAATGGCGCCCACTTCCATTGTCACTGTGTTGACAGCCATAGTTGCAACATGCAGCCTAGGCAACACTTTCTTAAAATCCCAACTGTTTAAATCTACTAAATATATTCCAAAATATTAAGTGTTCAAAACATTAACCCTTTTCGCTGCCAGAGCCGTTTTTGCATTTTTTTTTTTTTTTTTTTGCACACATTTCAAAAATCACTTTAGCCCTAAAGATTGCATAAACCCCCAAAACATTCTATACAACAGATTAAAAACGTATTGAACACGTCACCATTTTTCTAGGTAAAAATATTTCTAAAAGTGCTATTGACATAAAATTTTCACCACATGTCGGTAACAACCCATGCAATCCATACATACAAAGAAACCAAAACAAGTTAAGAAATTAAGTTGTGTAATAAAATGGCATGATACAGGGAAAAAGGCATGATACAGGGAAAAAGTATTGAACACATGAAGAAAGGGAGGTGCAAAAAGGCATGGTAAGCCAAGACACCAGCTAAAATCAGTAATTAGAAATTAGTTGCTTGTCAGTGCAAATTAATATCAGCTGGTTCAGTCTCAACTGATGGACAAAAAAAGGTGTCTTATTACCAAGGTGTCACACAAGAAACATCTCATGATGGGTAAAAGCAAAGAGCTCTCAAGACCTTTGCAACCTTATTGTTGCAAGACATACTGATGGGATTGGTTACAGAAGGATTTCTAAACTTCTGAATGTTTCCAATGAGCACTGTTGGGGCAATAATCCGGAAGTGGAAAGAACATTATTTCTCTATAATCCACAACCAGGTGCTCCTCACAAAATTTCTGACAGAGGAAAGAAAATAATTAGAAGAGTTGTCCAAGAGCCAAGGACCACTTGTGGAGAGCTTCAGAAAGACCTGGAATTAGCAGGTACAATTGTTTCAAATAAAACCGTAAGTAATGCACTCAACCACCATGGCCTGTGTACACGCTCACCACGCAAGACTTCTTTGCTGAAGAAAAAGCATGTTGAAGATTGTTTACAGTTTTATGTACAATAGTTAGACAAGCCTGTGAAATACTGCGAGAATATAGTCTGGTCACATGGGACCAAAATTGAACTCTTTAGATGCTATAATACACACCATGTTTGGAGGTCAAATGGCACGGCACATCACCCTAAAAACACCATACCAACAGTAAAGTTTGGGGGGCTGTTTTTCAGCATACGGTACTGGCAAACTTTATGTCGTTGAAGGAAGGATTAATGGAAAAATGTACCAAGACATTCTTGATAAAAATCTGTTGCCATTTACCAGGTTGATTAAGATGAAATGAAGGTGGACATATCAGCAAGACAATGATCCCAAATACAAAGCCAAGGAAACTCTCAACTGGTTTCAAAGAAAATAAGCTGCTAGAATGCCAGTCAATCACCTGACTTGTATCCAATAAAAAAAATCTATGGAAAGAACTAAAGATCAGAGTTCATAAAAGAGGCCCACGGAACCTTCAAGATTTGAAGACTGTGTGGGAAAAATTGTCCATAATCATACCTGAGAATTGCATGCGATTCGTTTCTCCATAAAGGAGGCACCTTGAAGCTGTCATTACCAACAAAGGATTTTGTAAAGTATTAAATACATTTCTGTTAGCCTGTTCAATACCTTTTCCCTGTGTCATTCTATTTTATTACACATAACTTAATTTCTGATGTTATTTTTTTGGTTTCTGTGTATGTACAGTTAGGTCCATATATATTTGGACACAGGCACAATTTTACATACTTTTTGGCTCTGTATGCCACCAGAATAAATTAAAAAACAATCCAAATGAATTTGAAGTGCAGACTTTCAGCTTTAATTCAAGGGGTTGAACATAAATATCAAGTACAAATTTTAGGAACTGAAACCATTTTTATACACAGTTCCTCCATTTTCAGGGGCTCAAATGTAATTGGACAAATGAATATAATCAAAAATAAAATGTTAATTTGTAATATTTTGTTGAGAATCCTTTACTGGCAATGACTGCATGAAGTCTTGAACCCATGGACATTACCAAAGACTGGGTTTCCTCCTTTTCTGAGGCTTTGCCAGGCTCTAACTGCAGCTGCCTTCAGTTGTTCTTTTTGGGTCTTTCTGCCCATAGTTTTGCCTTCAGCAAGTGAAATGCATGCTCAATTGGGTTGAGATCAGGTGATTGACTCGGCCATCTCTACTGTGAAGTGCCATCCAATCAACTTTGCTGCATTTGGCTGAATCTGGGCTGACCGAAGCAGCTCGATGAATTTTTTCAGTGTTTAGAGATATACTGTCTTCTGTCACATAATCAATCAACGCCAATGACCCAGTGCCACTGGAAGCCATGCATGCCCATGTCATCAAACTGCCTCCACCATGTTTTACAGATGACGTGTGCTTTGGATCATGAGCTGTTCCAAGCCTTCTCCACACTTTTTTCTTCCTGCCATTCTCGTACAGATTAATCTTAGTTTTACCCGTCCAAAGAATGCTTTTCCAGAACTGGTCTGGCTTTTTTAGATGTTTTTTGGCAAAGTCTAATCTGACTTTTTTTATTCTTCAGGCTTATGAATGGTTTACACCTTGTGGTGAACCCTCTCTATTTGCTCTCGTGAAGTCTTCGCTTGATTGTTGACTTTGACAATGATACGCCCATCTCCTGGACAGTGTCCTTCACTTGTCTGGATGTTGTGAATGGGTTTTTCTTTACCATAAAGAGGATCCTGCGATCGTTCACCACTGTTGTCTTCCGTGGACGTCCACGCCTTTTTATGTTGCTGAGCTCACAAGTGTGTTCTTCTTTCCTTAGAATGTACCAAACTGTTGATTTGGCCACTCCTAATGTTGCTGTTATCTCTCTGATGGATTTGTTTAGTTTTTGAAGCCTTACAATGGCCTGTTTAACTTGCATGGACAGATCCTTTGCACGCATGATGTAGGTTCACAGCAATAGATTTCAAATGCAAGTACCACACTTAGAATTAACTCCAGACCATTTACCTGCTTCATTGAAGAAGAAATAACGAAGGAGTAGCCCACACCTGGCCATGAAACCGCTTTTGATTCAATTGTCTCAATTATGATTGGTCCCTTGAAAAAAGGGGGGGGGGGTGGTTATTCTAAAGAGCTGTAATTCCTAAACCCTTCCTCCAATTTGGATGTACATATCCTCAAATTAAACCTGGAAGTTTGCACTTTCAGCCCATATCCATTATATAACTATAGCTTGAATATGTTTTGGTAAATACCTGAAAAAAAAGATACAATTGTGCCTGTGTCCAAATATATATGGACCTAACTGTATGTACATGGGTTGTTACTAACGTGGTGAAATTTTAATGTCAATAGCACCTAGAAAAATGGTGACGTGTTCAATACTTATTTTATCCACTGTATTTTCTGAAACACACTCTAGTGAATAGAATAGTGGTAGGTCCAATTTTTTTATGTTGCATGATATTATCGCAAAGGTCTAGGAAATGCAAAATAAAAAAAATACACTAGAGGTTTCTTTTTATGGCACACACACACACACACACGCAATATATTACCCAATTTTAGGTAAAATATAAAAGATGAGGTTGCACCGAGTAAATAAATACCCAACGTGTCAAACCAAAATTTGCCTGCACCATTGACAAACTTCATCAACCTATATTTGCTATAAGCAACACTTTAAAGCGCAGTTTAAAAGTCATCAGTTATGTCAGATGTTAGAAATATTGCTCTCACTCCGGCATGTGAGGTGATATGTAACGTGTATCACAATCGCTGTTTTCATGTTATATGTTGGGTGTAACTTTAATTATTTTACAATTTTTAAAAAACTTTTTTTTTTTTTTTTTTTTTGATTCTAAAGGCTTTGTTATTTAAACAAAAAAAAACAAAACAAAAAACATGTCTATGCTAATCTGCTGTGTGCAGTGGTTTTGCCCAGAGCAGCCCCGATCCTCCTCTTCTCGGGTTCCCCCGCCGGCGCTCCTGGTCCCTCCCTGCTGTCGGATGCCGCCACAGCAAGCAGCTTGCTATGGGGGCACCCCCTGCTCTTTGTGTTCATTCACACAAGGAGCAGCTGCTTGGCCCTGCCCATTCTTGTCTCATTGGCTCACTGGTTGTGATTGACAGCAGTGGGAGCCAATGACTCCCGCTTCTTTCTTAGTGAGGAGAGGGAGTCCCGGGATAGCTGAGACTCCAGTGCACATTGCTGGATCAAGAGGGGGCTTAGGTGAGTATTAGGGGAGGGCTGGGGGGATCCTGCACAGAGAAAGTTTTTTACCTTTTATGTATAGAATGCATGAAGGTAAAAAACCTTGAGTCTTTAGAACCACATTAACTTTTTTTTTTTTTCAGCACATAGGTGACAAAAAGTCTGTGATGATCTTTTGTTAACCAATTCTCTTTATTATTATACAGGATTCATATAGCGCCAACAGTTTGCGCAGCGCTTTACAATATAAGGGAGACAGTACAATTACAATACATTTCAGTACAGAAGGAATAAGAGGGCCCTGCTCGTGGAGCTTACAATCTAAAAGAAGGGGGAGGTGATACAAAAGGTGATAGTTGCGGGGGATGATCTGGTGGAGGTGATTCAAGTACAGTTCTTAGGTGGAGGTGGGGTAGGCTTCTTTGAAGAAGTGAGTTTTCAAAGATCGCCTAAAGGCAGACAGGGTGGGGGCTGACCGGACATGCTGTGGTAGGGAGTTCCAGAGGATGGGAGAGGGTCTGGAGAAGTCCTGGAGGCGAATGTGGGAGGAGGTGATGAGGGAGCTAGAGAGGAGGATATCATGGGAGGAGTGGAGTGGGTGATTTGGGCGGTATCTATGGATGTGGTTGGTGATGTAGCTAGGGGCAGTGTTGTGGATGGCTTTGTAAGCTGTGGTTAGTATTTTGAATTTTATACGTTGGGTTAGTGGAAGCCAGTGAAGGGATTGGCAGAGAGGGGCAGCAGTCGCTGATCAGTTGGTAAGGTGTATGAGTCTCTAGCACAGTGGTTCTCAACCTTTCTAATGCCGCGACCCCTTAATACAGTTCCTCATGTTGTGGTGACCCCCAACCATAAAATTATTTTCATTGCTACTTCATAACTGTAATTTTGCAGTGGGAGGAGTAGTGCCATGTCATTGGTGTCAGTGGAAGGAGTAGTGCCCCATCACTGATGTCAGTGGGATGAATAGTGCCCCATTGTTGGTATCAGTGGGAGGAATAGTGCCCCATCATTGGTATCAGTGGGAGGAATAGTGCCTCATCGTTGGTATCAGTGGGAGGAATAGTGCCCCATCACTGATGTCAGTGGGATGAATAGTGCCCCATCACTGGTGTCAGTGGGAGGAATAGTGCCCCATCACTGATGTCAGTGGGATGCATAGTGCCCCATCGTTGGTATCAGTGGGAGGAATAGTGCCCCATCACTGATGTCAGTAGGAGGAATAGTGCCCCATCACTGGTGTCAGTGGGAGGAATAGTGCCCCATCACTGGTGTCAGTGGGAGGAATAGTGCCCCATCACTGGTGTCAGTGGGAGGAATAGTGCCCCATCGTTGGTGTCAGTGGGAGGAATAGTGCCCCATCGTTGGTGTCAGTGGGAGGAATAGTGCCCCATCGTTGGTGTCAGTGGGAGGAATAGTGCCCCATCGTTGGTGTCAGTGGGAGGAATAGTGCCCCATCGTTGGTGTCAGTGGGAGGAATAGTGCCCCATCGTTGGTGTCAGTGGGAGGAATAGTGCCCCATCGTTGGTATCAGTGGGAGGAATAGTGCCCCATCGTTGGTGTCAGTGGGAGGAATAGTGCCCCATCGTTGGAGTCAGTGGGAGGAATAGTGCCCCATCGTTGGTGTCAGTGGGAGGAATAGTGCCCCATCGTTGGTGTCAGTGGGAGGAGTAGTGCCCCATCGTTGGTGTCAGTGGGGGGAGTAGTGCCCCATCATTGGTGTCAGTGGGGGGAGTAGTGCCCCATCACTGGTGTCAGTGGGGGGAGTAGTGCCCCATCACTGGTGTCAGTGGGGGGAGTAGTGCTCCATCACTGGTGTCAGTGGGAGGAATAGTGCCACATCATTGGTGTCAGTGGGAGGAATAGTGCCCCATCATTGGTGTCAGTGGGAGGAGTAGTGCCCCATCATTGGTGTCAGTGGGAGGAGTAGTGCCCCATCATTGGTGTCAGTGGGAGGAGTAGTGCCCCATCATTGGTGTCAGTGGGGGGAGTAGTGCCCCATCATTGGTGTCAGTGGGGGGAGTAGTGCCCCATCATTGGTGTCAGTGGGGGGAGTAGTGCCCCATCATTGGTGTCAGTGGGGGGAGTAGTGCCCCATCACTGGTGTCAGTGGGGGGAGTAGTGCCCCATCACTGGTGTCAGTGGGAGGAATAGTGCCCCATCATTGGTGTCAGTGGGGGGAGTAGTGCCCCATCACTGGTGTCAGTGGGAGGAATAGTGCCCCATCACTGGTGTCAGTGGGAGTAGTGCCCCATCACTGGTGTCAGTGGGAGTAGTGCCCCATCACTGGTGTCAGTGGGAGGAATAGTGCCACATCATTGGTGTCAGTGGGAGGAATAGTGCCCCATCATTGGTGTCAGTGGGAGGAATAGTGCCCCATCATTGATGTCAGTGTGGTGGAGGGGAGAATAGTGCCCCATCATTGGGGTCAGGGGGGGGGGGGGAAATAGTGTCCCATCGTTGGTGTCAGTGGGGGGAGGAATAGTGCCCCATCATTGGTGTCAGTGGGAGGAATAGTGCCCCATCATTGATGTCAGTGTGGTGGAGGGGAGAATAGTGCCCCATCATTGGGGTCAGGGGGGGGGGGAATAGTGCCCCATCGTTGGTGTCAGTGGGGGGAGGAATAGTGCCCCATCGTTGGTGTCAGTGGGGGGAGGAATAGTGCCCCATCGTTGGTGTCAGTGGGGGGAGGAATAGTGCCCCATCGTTGGTGTCAGTGGGGGGAGGAATAGTGCCCCATCGTTGGTGTCAGTGGGGGGAGGAATAGTGCCCCATCGTTGGTGTCAGTGGGGGGAGGAATAGTGCCCCATCGTTGGTGTCAGTGGGGGGAGGAATAGTGCCACATCGTTGGTGTCAGTGGGGGGAGGAATAGTGCCCCATCGTTGGTGTCAGTGGGGGGAGGAATAGTGCCCCATCGTTGGTGTCAGTTGGGGGAGGAATAGTGCCCCATCGTTGGTGTCAGTGGGGGGAGGAATAGTGCCCCATCGTTGGTGTCAGTGGGGGGAGGAATAGTGCCCCATCGTTGGTGTCAGTGGGGGGAGGAATAGTACCCCATCGTTGGTATTAGTGACACAAATGATGGGGCACTATTCCTCCCACTGACACCAATGATACTTACTTTGCTGACCCCTGCTCCAGCCTGGGCTCGCTCTCTCACTTACCTGTCAGCTGTCTTCCTTCTCTGGCTGCTCTCCTCTTCACTCGCTCCGGCAGCTCCCTCGGTCTTCTTTGATGTACGCGCGCTGCCGCTCGGCTCCTCCTCTCCAAGCTCCACCTCCTCGCCGGTGATTGGCCGCCTGTGTGCCTCTCCTGAGCTACAGTTCCGGTGGCCAATCAGCGGCGAGGAGGCGGAGCTGCTGAGCGATCCCGGAGGTGTGGCCAGGTGACAGCAGCGTATCATCCCGCCCACACATCGCCGGAGACTGCAGCGGTGTCTCGGTTCCTAAGACCATCGGAAATATGTGTTTTCCGATGGTCTTAGGGGACCCCTGGGAAATGGTCGTTCGACCCCCAAAGGGGTCGCGACCCCCAGGTTGAGAACCGCTGCTCTAGCAGCAGCATTTATAATAGACTGAAAGGGGGATAGCCTGTGCAATGGTAGACTAGTGAGGAGGGAGTTGCAGTAATCGAGGCGGGATATAACCAAGGCGTGGATAAGTTGTTTTGTGGTGTCATTGGTCAGGAAGGGGCGGATTTTGGAAATGTTCCGGAGGTTGAGGCGGCAGGATTTAGCCAGTGAGTGGATATGGGGCCCAAAGGAGAGCTCAGAGTCTAGGATTACGCCTAGCACCCTGGCATGGGGGGAAGGACCAATGGTTGTGATGTTGATCTTAATGGTAAAGTCGTGAGTGTGGGATCGGGGAGGAGGAAATATTACAAGCTCAGTTTTTGAAAGATTGAGTTTAAGGTAGTGATGTGACATCCATGCTGATATGTTGCTTTGTAGATTTGTGATACGTGAGGAGATTGAGGGGGTGAGCTGGGGAGTGGAGAGATAGATCTGGGTGTCATCAGCATAGAGGTGGTATTGGAAGCCATGGTTATTAGTTAGCCTAGGGAGGAGGTATAGAGAGAGAAAAGGAGGAGCCCAAGAACGGAACCTTGGGGTACCCCAACAGAAAGAGGAAGCAGAGCAGAGGAGGAGGAGTTGTATGTGACACTGAAAGTGGGCTCAGAAAGGTAAGTGGAGAACCAGGAGAAAGCAGAGTCACGGAGGCCCATGGAGTGGAGTTTACTGAGGAGGAGCGGGTGGTCGACTGTGTCAAAGGCAGCGGAAAGGTCAAGGAGTATGAGTATGGAGTAATGGCCGTTGGTTTTAGCAGTTAGTAGGTCATTAGTGCGTTTTTAGTAGGGCAGTTTCTGTGGAATGTTGTGGGCGGAAGCCAGACTGTCGGGGATCAAGAAGGTTGTTGTCGGTGAGGTTGCAGTTCATATGGTTGTGAACAACACGCTCGAGAAGCTTGGAGGCAAACGGGAGCAGGGAGATGGGCCTTAATTTATTCAAATAGGTGGGGTCCAGCGAGGGTTTTTTGAGGATGGGGGTAACCAGTGCATGTTTGAGTGGGGAGGGAAAGGTGCCCATGGAGAGTGAGAGGTTGAATATTTTGGTTAGAAACTTTAGGATAGAGCAGGAAGGAGGCTGCAACAGTCGTGAGGGGACGGGATCCAGGGGACAGGAGGTGAAGTGGGCCTTGGAAAGGAGTTCGGTAACTTCCTTGGTGGTAACAGGGTCGAAGAAGGAGAGTGTAGAGTTTGGTGTTGGGCCTGGTATGTTGGTTAGAGGAGGCATCTGGGGTCTAAAATGAGACATCTGGGGTCTAAAAGACCCTGCATGTCACCTCTGGGCTCCACTGAATGTAATGCAGTGCATATCACATTCCATTACATTCTTTTCTGGCCATACTGGCTGGGGAAACTGACAGGGGGACCTAGAAGTGATGTCAAACATGTTGTTTCTGGGTCAGCAGCAAGAATGGGAATGTGTCCACTCAGCTTCCTCCCCCCTACCTAGGGGCACCCGCTTTGCTGGTCCTGGGCCAGCAGATAGGCAAGGAGAGCCCAAAATACATGGCTGGGGCGCGCGGCATATGAAAGCAGTCTGCTGCCGTCGGAGGTGCAGTCTTTCATCTGACAGACGATAGTCTTCTTGTCAGATATACAGACAATCTTGGTGTGTGTATATATATATGTGTGTGTGTGTGTGTGTGTGTGTATATGTATGTGTATATGTGTATATATATATATATATATATATATATATATATATATATATATATATACATACACACACATACACCTCCCCCCCCCCCCCCCCCCCCCGCTGTCAGGTCCATACAACGTACAGACCTGGCAGCAAAGGGGTTAAAGTTTATTTCTCATTGGAAAGCAGCCAGAGCCTAAATAGAAAGGCATGTCCCCTGCCAGTATGTTGCAGAAAAAGACCCATGCTCTCTGTGTGAAAGTGTTCTTTCTGAAGAGATACGTCAAGTCCGATGTGTGTCAGACATATAGCTCTTCAATCAGCTGGGAGCATAAAATTTGATGAAAAGGATCCTCTTCAGGATACTGGCAGGGGACGCGCTTCTCTACCCAGACTGTAGCTGCTTTCCAAAGAAAATAGACTTTAAACCTTTGCTCTTTGTTTTGATGCATATGAAAATATATTTCGCTGATTTAAAATTTCTGTTTGGCTTCAATGATAGCTAACTGTGGCTCAGAAAAAATGCCTCCCTTCCACTAATATCAGGCTGAGACTGGATCAGTCTAATGCTTTCATATCAAAAGTGTAAGTCTAGTATTGATCATCAAATGGTTGCTCGATTTCCCTCTTTCACTAGCAGTTGTCTTGGGTATCCTGCCTTCGATTCCCAGTGTTTAGAGGCTTTGTATAACATTGTGAAGCATGTAGCACAAAGCTCTTCTTCTTCCTACTAAAGTAAATGGGATATTTCCCTTTACAACCCGCATGCAGTATTTTTCTTTCCTGTTACACACTGTCTTCCAGCTTTGATAGTGTTAAAATGTTCAAACGCTAATCACAAACTACCGAGTAAAATGTTGTGGAAGTTTGGCAAAGAATTGTGACCTTGAATGATTATAGAACTGCCAAGTTTCATCATGATCTGAGTCTTTTTCCCATAAGTCATAAGCATCTGAAAAACAGGATTTAACATAATGCTGCCTCACTAGATTTAATGTAAGGAGCTATGAGTTTGGCAGAGAACAGCGGAGACTGATATGCATTCCTAAGCTTCCTCTAATGTATCTGTGGGATAGAAAATGTCTTTATTTCTGCCTGTCTCATAACTTTCTATTCCACTTTATTCACTTTGGGAGGTCCCAAGTGGATACCCCACTTTTTTTACACACAGATCTGTTCTGCCGTTTCTCCATTTTTTTCGCTTCAAAACAAATTATGTATATGTCTTAAATGTGTTACTTTACTTCTTGATGGTATTTGAAGAGGCCTCTTCAGTGTAATTTTCACTATTGTCTTAAATAGTGGAAGAGAACAGAAGATTTTGGATGTCTGTAGGCAGAGATAATTGGTAGAAACTGGTGCTTAATTTCATCCAGATACATTATACAAGAAGCATGTGGGGGCTGGAAAATGGTTGTGTCACTTAGCTGTGGAGTTGTTAATATCTGTGCGTGTTTGCTCACTTGGCGATATCTGCATTCTTTTATTTCCCTGACGTACCCAGACCATGTTCAGCACTAGAGAAAGAAAACAGTTTTCTGAAAGTTTCCATACAATTGTACATGTATGTGGAGGAATAGGTGGACATAACACCTCTACCTGGCTGGTTTGACCATGTCTCTAGAGAAGAGACCACCATGAGCTGTTCCTGTTCCACAGGAGAAGTACAGCCAAAAGAGCTTTGGCTGTACTTCTCCTTTTTTTTTTTTTTTTATAGCGAAAATACTGTGTTTTGTTTATGTAATATACCCAATAACAAACTAAAGTATATAACACATAGACATCAGGTTCAGATTACAGTTCATATCCTAAAAGCTTATCTTCTTTCAGGTTGTAAAAAAAATTTGATGCAACCGGGGTATGTGTAGTGTACAGTAGTGATGGTCGTCTTCATCTAGTAACTGATATGCACAATACTTATCTCAATGTTATCCCCTTAGAGCACATGCATAGGAAACCTCCAGAAAATTGTGAGGGGGGGGGGGCCCAAGGTTTCGACTGCCTAGGGGCCTCCATAGAGTTTAATCTTGCACTAAGTGTCCGGTGACCTCATGCACTTCTGGATAGAGAAGTCATTGTAGTCTTCCCAGCAAAACCGTGCTTCTGAACATTGCACCCATCATCTACCTTACCCTTTCCTGCTGCCCGTTCCTGGCCCTTTAAGAGGTGCTAAATGCCAAGAGGAGCAGGCGAGCATTCTAATCATGTGACTGCTGAGATTGGTACTCACATGATTGGAAAGCTCCCAATCACATCGGGAGCTTTCCAGTACCTATTGATTACTGTGCTTGGAGCACGTAGGTAGCGCACTCTCAGCACCGGAAAATGTTTACATAGGGACACATACAGTATCTCACAGAAGTGAGTACACCGCTCACATTTTTGTAAATATTTTATTATATCTTTTCATGTGACAGCACTGTAGAAATTACACTTTGCTACTATGTAAAGTAGTGAGTGTACAGCTTGTACAACAGTGTGAATTTGTTGTCCCCTCAAAATAACTCAACACACAGCCATTAATGTCTAAACCACTGGCAACAAAAGTGAGTACACCCCTAAGTGAAAATGGCCAAATTGGGCCCACAGTGTCAATATTTTGTGTGGCCACCATTATTTTACAGCACTGCCTTAACCCTTAACTCTTGGGCATGGAGTTCATCAGAGCTTCACAGGTTGCCACTGGAGTCCTCTTCCACTCCTCCAAGGGTTTAGGTCTGGAGACATGCTTGGCCAGTCCATTAACTTTTACCCTCGGCTTTTTTAGCAAGGCAGTGGTCATCTTGGAGGTCTGTTTGGGGTCATTATCATGTTGGAATACTGCCTTGTGGCCCAGTTTGCGAAAGGAGTGGATCATGCTCTGTTTCAGTATGTCACAGTACATGTTGGCATTCATGGTTCCCTCAATGAACTGTAGCTCTCCCAGTGCCGGCAGCACTCATGCAGCCCCAGACCATGACACTCCCACCACCATGCTTGACTGTAGGCAAGACACACTTGTCTTTGTACTTCTCACCTGGTTGCCTCCACACACGCATGACACCATCTGAACCAAATCAGTTTATCTTGGTCTCATCAGACCACAGGACATGGTTCCAGAAATCCATGTCCTAAGTTTGCTTATCTTCAGAAAACTGTTTGTGGGCTTTCTTGTGCATCATCTTTAGAAGAGGCCTCCTTCTGGGACGACAACCATGCAGACTAATTTGATGCAGTGTGCGGCATATGGTCTGAGTACTGACAGGCTGAGTCCCCCACCCCTTCAACCTCTGCAGCAATGCTGGCAGCACTCATATGTCTATTTTGTAAAGACAACCTCTGGATATGGCGCTGAGCACGTGCACATTCTTTGAACAACCATGGTGAGACCTGTTGTGAGTAGAGCCTGTCCTGGTAAACTGCTGTATGGTCTTGGCCACCGTGCTGCAGCTCAGTTTCAGAGTCTTGGCATTTTTCTTATATCCTAGGCCGTATTTATGTAGAGCAACAATTCTTTTTTTCAGATCCTCAGAGTTCTTTGCCATGAGGTGCCATGTTGAACTCCCAGTGACCAGTGTGAGAGAGTGAGAGCGACAACACCAAATTTAACACACCTGCTCCCCATTCACACCTGAGACCTTGTAACACTAACGAGTCACATGATACCGGAGAGGGAAAATGGCTAATTGGGTCCAATTTGGACATTTTCACTCACTGTTGTTGCCAGCGGTTTAGACATTAATGGCTGTGTGTTGAGTTATTTTGAGGGGACAGCAAATTTACACTGCTACAATGTGATGTAGTGAGTGTACAGCTTATAGAACAAAGTGTCATTTCTTCAGTGTTGTCACATGAAAAGATATAATAAAATATTTACAAAAATGTGAGGGGTGGACTCACTTCTGTGAGATACCGTATATTCAGCCTTTTGGCGTTCAAAGTCCACCCGCTTAAAGGCCACATATATGCGTACCTCTAGTAGGAAGTGGTTTCTTTCATTTTACAATATCGGTATTGTAATACAATAGTTGTTGTTGACAATCCAATATAAGCGTACTTAAAATCTCCTTTCATGTAGTGGGTGTTCTGCCTGTCGGCTAGTCATCTCTTTCTACAACTTCCTGGATTTCCTGCATGCTTTGCAGCTTCTCTGCTGTTTACTTTCAATTTCTAAGGACTACATATCCCATAGTACCTTGCTGCCTGCAAGCTGTGATTCCTATACTAACTCCACCTCCTGAAACTCCTCCTCTCAGCACCTCTGTAGTTCAGAAGGCAGGCTCTGTGAAATGCGTGACACTCAGTGCCTGCTCACGGGCATAGTGATTACGTGTCACAGAATACAAGGAAGTAAATGTGTGGGGAGGTTTAAAGACTTCAATATCATTCAAATTAATAGCAGTAGGCCCATACAGCTTTCTGTTTTGTCAGCAATAGTACAGATAGCAGCAGGGAGGAGGAGAGAGCCAGGAGGAGGTGCGGGATGTGCTCTCTCCTTGCTGTGCACAGGAGTTAACATAGTGTAGCGCTCAGACCGGGTTGTTGTTGCGGCACTCTTCGGGACTCTTCGCGGCACCCCGATTGAAAGCCGCTAGTCTAGGCTGTATACAGTAGGCTAAAGTCCTGATGCTGGTGTAAGATTTTAGATTATACAGACCATAGACAAGTTTTAAAGCTCACCATACACGTTAAAATCTGATTGTACAATCTCCTTTAGATCTACTAACTAGTATGTAGTCAAAGAGCCTTCCTGATTGGATTGATTAGGTTGTTTTTATATTATTTGGTAAGTCTACAGTTGATTGTAACATTTATGGTGACCCTAAAATGCAATCTGACCATACAATCTTTGTACAAAGTCCGTAAGTCAGTACAGGGCAATCCTGGTGTGTCTTCCTATACCTCTACAGATGTGTGTATTGTGGATATCTTGGCTCATGTGTGTTTAGTGGAAATTGTACAGTTATAATGTGAAAACTAAGCACATCAGAAAATGGTTGCTCTCTATAGGTATAATATTTCATATTTCTTACTGGAGATAAGACCCTTCAGTGATATTCGGAAGCTTAAATCCGTGTTATATTCCATAAATGTTATTTACCTTTCTATTAGGCGAAAGAAACAGCTGATAGACTTTAGTGACAGAATTGCTTTAAAGTCAAACTTTTTGTCCAAAATAGTCCCCCCACAAAGAAGACATGAAATACTGACATCTCTTCCTGCCTATGCCCTTGATCTCTGAAGTAGTAAAGACAAATCACCAGATGGAGATCCCCCAGAATCTTGACACTTTTTTGACTTTGTCCTGCAACAACAGAGGCCAGGGGGAGTAACCCCAGCACACAGCCAGGACACCAGGAAATTGACACTCCCAGAAGTGTCAGATTCTGCAGCATCTCCAGCTGGAGTATCTCTCTCCTACTGCAGAGATCAGGAGTGCATCAGCAGGAGACGTAAGCATTCCATGTTTTCTTTGATCAAATCAATATTCAAAATTAAAGTCTTCTCCTGCCAAGTCCCCTTATGCCACTGATTGAGTAAAGTGAAAAAAATATTCTATTTATATTCTTCACGTTAGCTGGAAAGAACCATTTTTAGGCAAAAATATTTGAACTGCCACTGTGGGTTTTTGTTGTGCTGATCCTCTTACTTTAAGCAGTTCTTCAGGCTAGAAATAAAAAAACGAAATGTCAGCCAGCAGCTGAAAATTCTGTAGCTGCTGTCTTTTGTAATAGGACACTTTAACTTTACCAGTCCAGGGATCCAGCTCTTCAGGTCCAGGTGCCTGCATGTTTACTGTGGGAAGCCGGCTGTGACTGCCTGCAGTGACTGCCTGCAGCTTCTCATCCGGCTTCCCACTGCGCTTTGTCTCGCAGCTTTCTGGGACCTGTGACGTGTCCCAGAAGGCTGTGGGGGAAGGATGGGGGCCAAACATCCGCTCTGATTGCCCCGCCGATTTTCAGGCTTTCATGCTTTCATTTTCATGATACTCTGACCAGTGACCGAAGGTTCAGCACATATAAATTTATGAATAAGGGCTGGTTCACACCACATGCTTTCAGTGCTTATTAAACCACATCCAGGCTGCATGCAGAGTGTTTGCCATGTATTCTAATGGCCCTAGTTCACACCTACAGGTGTAACTCGAAAAATTAGAACATCGTGCAAAAGTTCATTTATTTCAGTAATGCAACTTAAAAGGTGAAACTAATATATGTGTAAGGGATTTCTGGCAAGACGAATCGCGATCGGAAATGCGCGTGCACATAGGAATTCCCAGAGAAGAATTACCGGTTGTGCGCATGATTGGCGTCAGACGGCCTATTTAAAGAGTGTCTCTGCCCATGTTGAGTGCTGACTGGTCTTCAGCTCCCCCGTGTCCTGCTTGTTCCTGTGTGATTCCTTTTGTTGCTGACCCGGCTTGTTCCTCACCTGACTCTGATTGCTCTCCTGATTGATACTGGTTCCTGACTTCGGCTCTGCTCCTGACCGTGGCTTTCATTCTGATTCTGTACCGTGCTGCCCAACTGTTGTTGACCCTGGCTATTCCCATGACACTGCTCCTGTCTCTTACCCTCACTATCTGCCTTGCTCTGGTGCATGTTTGGCAATCTACAAGACCTGCTCTGCTTGTTACTACTGTGCCTGAATAAGAAGATCATCGGTCTTCCAGAGTCATCATCTGCAACAACAACTACTGGCGCTCTTGTTCCCCTGGGTCCTAGACTCCCTCTGTTCCAACTCCAGTGGGGTCAGGGCTAGTGACACAACTGAGGCTGACCTTGTCATTTCAGTCTCCCATCAGGTACGTGACAATATGAGATAGACTCATTACATGCAAAGCAAGATAGTTCAAGCCATGATTTGTCATAATTTTGGATTTGGGGTTTTCATGAGCTGTAAGCCATAATCATCACAATCTCAGAAAATTAGAATATTACATGCAATCAATAAAACAAGGATTGCACATAGAACAATATTGGACCTCTGAAAAGTATAAGCATGCATATGTACTCAGTACTTGGTTTGGGCCCCTTTTGCAGCAATTACTGCCTCAATGTGGAAATGGCATGTAAGCTATCAGCCTGTGGCACTGCTGAGGTGTTATGGAAGACCAGGATGCTTCAATAGCGGCCTTCAGCTCTTCTGCATTTTTCAGTCTCATGTCTCTCATCTTTCTCTTGGCAATGCCCCATAGATTCTCTATGGAGTTCAGGTCAGGCGAGTTTGCTGGCCAAACAAGCACAGTAATCCCACGGTCATTGAACCAGGTTTTGGTGCTTTTTGGCAGTGTGGGCAGGTGCCAAGTTCTGCTGGAAAATGAAGTCCGCATCCTTATAAAGCTCGTCTGTGGAAGGAAGCATGAAGTGCTCCAAAATCTCCTGGTAGACGGCTGCGTTGACCCTGGACTTAATGAAGCACAGTGGACCAACACCAGCAGATGACATGGCTCCCCAAATCGACACAGACTATGGAAACTTCACACTGGACTTCAAGCATCTTGCAGTGTGTGCCTCTCCATTCTTCCTCCATACTCTGGGTCCTTGGATTCCAAGTGAGATGCAAACGTTGCTCTCATCAGAAAAGAGGACTTTGGACCACTGAGCAACAGACCAGGTCTGTTTTTCTTTAGCCCAGGTAAGACGCTTCTGACGTTGTTTTTTGTTCAGGAGCGGCTTGACAAGAGGAATAAGACATTTGAAGCCCATGTCCAGGATCTGTCTGTGTGTGGTGGCTCTTGATGCACTGACTCCAGCCTCAGTCCACTCCTTGTGAAAGTCCCCAACACTTTTGAATGGCCTTTTCCTGACAATCCTCTCCAGGCTGCGGTCATCCTTGGTGCTTGTGCACCTTTTTCTTCCACACTTTTCCCTTCCACATAACTTTCTATTAATGTGCTTTGATACAGCACTTTGGGAACATCCAACTTCTTTTGCAATTACCTTTTGAGGCTTTCCCTCCTTATGGAGAGTGTCAATGATGGTTTTCTGCACAACTGTCAGGTCAGCAGTCTTTCCCATGATTGTGATTCCTACTGAACCAGACTGAGAGACCATTTAACGGCTCAGGAACCCTTTGCAGGTGTTATGGATTAATTAGCTGATTAGAGTGGGACACTTTGAGCCTAGAATATTGCACCTTTTTCACAATATTCTAATTTTCTGAGATTGTGGATTTGGGGTTTTCATGAGCTGTAAGCCATAATCATCACAATTATGACAAATCACGGCTTGAACTATCTTGCTTTGCATGTAATGAGTCTATCTCATATATTAGTTTTTACCTTTTAAGTTCCATTACTGAAATAAATTAACTTTTGCACGATATTCTAATTTTTTGAGTTTCACCTGTATGCAGTCAGTTCCAGTGCTTTCAACAAAAGTATGATGCTGCATGTTTTTCATCTGGAATGCATCATAACACAAGTAAATATACCAGACTGCACTGGAATGCAAATTAAGGCTTTTCCAAGTGTCAAAATAAAGAGGAAAAAAGCATGTGTAAATGCATATTCAAAATGTATCCGGAATGCTGAAATAGTGGTGTGAGCAAGCCCTAAAACACATGGATTGTATCTTGTAGGGTTCCACGGTTTTGTTTGCTTAACCACTTTAGCTCCAAAAGATTTTACCCCCTTCATGACCAGGCCTTTTTTTGCTACTTAGCTCTGCGCTACTTTAACTGGTAATTGTGCAGTCATGCAATGCTGTACCCAAATTAAATTCATATCATTTTTTCACACAAATGGAGCTTTCTTTTGGTGGTATTTGATCACCACTGGGTTTTATTTTTTGCAATATAAATGAAAAAAGACTGACAATTTTGAAAAATGTTTTTTTTTTTACTTTCTACTATAAAACATATCCAATGAACAAAATTCTTCATAAATTTTGGCCAAAATGTATTCTGCTACATGTCTTAAGCTCGAAAGAGCAGGGCCCTCGAACCCCTCGTGTATCACATTGTATTGGTATTGTTCTGTCACATGTTCTGTCCCCCTTTGTAATGTACAGCGCTGAGCGAACTATTGGCGCTTTATAAATACTGTATAATAATAATAATAATGTCTTTGATTAAAAAACAAAATCCCAATAACTGTATATCAATTAGTTTGTGTGCAAGCTGTAGCACCTACAAACTAAATGGAATATACTGGAATTTTTATACTGCCAATGGTGGTAATCAGTGACTTATAATATAACTGCGATACTGCGGATGGCAATCCAACACTATTTGACGCTGGGGGGAACTGATTAACTGCCATTGACATCACCGGTGACATTGATACAGTTATCATTGATAAGATTCTACACTGTCAATGTACTAATGGCACTGTCTGGGAAAGGGTTAACATTTAGGGTGATCAAGGGGTTAAATTTGTGCCTAACTATGTGTAAAGTGTGCTGCTTTTACAAAAAGATCTCTGTAAATTTCTCATCACTGCTTAGCAGGGATGAGAAACAGAGATCGTTATCTCTGTACAGAGGTATGAGTGATTGTAAACACAGAGATTTGGGCTGTGATTGGACATAGCCGATCAGCCAGTCCCAGCTGTGAATCCTGGAAGTACGAAGCACCATATGGGTACATTGCTCTGCCTACAGCAGCCTCCCGTCTGCTGTGCGTTGCTGGCTGGCAGTCGGGAAGTGATTAAAACACAAGGCTAGGTTCACACCTGTGCAGTTTGCATTTGACCAATTCCTGCATTGCATTTTGTGTTGCGTTTTTGCTGCATTTTGTGTTTTTTTTTTTTTTTTTTTTTCCGCCTTGTTGCTAAGCAGATTTAAAACGCAGCAAAATGCACTACATGCTTTTTTGCAGTGTTTCTATTGAAGTCTATAGAACCAAAATCGCAACGTTTGGCGTTAAAAAAAAAAAGTCCCTGACCCTTTCCCAAAAACGCACCAGGTTAAAACGTGGAGATGAGAATGTGTCCCACAGGAAATCCATGTTAAGAGCCCAGTCACATCAAGCCCAACTTTGAAATTATGTGACTTTACAGTGGAGTCGCGTGATTTCAAAGTCGGGGGACATGCTGATTTCAGGTGCGATTTTCAAGACATCTGCCACATATGTCTATGCAAAACGCACAAAAAATAGTACATGTACTACTTTAAAAATCGGTGCTGCTCCGACCAAGTCCTGTAATTGCGGACAATAGGGTGTGACTTGGCATACAATTTGCAAGTTGCATGGCTTGAAAATCGGATGCCAACTCACACCCAGTGCAACTGGGGTGTAAATGGACTCTAGTGCGTTTCTGCAAAATGCTGTGGAAAACGCTTAGGTGTGAACTTAGGGTAAATATGATGGTAAATTTCAAAGAAAGGAGAAAAACATAATTAATCGTATTACAGCCATTTTGTTATGTTTTCAGCATCATAAAATATTCAGGTAGTAGTAGTCTGTTGAAATAAATGTTTGCAGATATAACTTGCACTTGTTCTCATTTAATTAATGTAAATTGTAAGCTCTCTTGAGCAGGGCCATCCTAACCCTCTTTAGTTGTATTTTCTCCCTTTATATTGTAAATTGTTGTGAAAACTGTTAGTGCTATAAATTCTGTATTATAATAGTAATAATATTGTGCCTTTTCTTTGCAGTACACAATTAGTGGGAAGAAAGTAGAAGTTGCTGTAAAACAAATCATCGCCGGAAAGGAGGTAGCACATCGCGGGGCATTCTCCAATCCTCAGTCCCTGGATCTGTACCGCAACATTCCAGAACTGCGGAATTTCTGAAAGATTGCGTGGATCTTGTACATATACCTGCATGGATGGCTTAGGCTTTGGAAGAACATTCTGTATTTCCAAGGTATATGTGACTTGTGCCAGCAGCCATATATTGTTATACCGGGAAGAACTGACCTTCTATCTACAGTCTATTTACACATGCATCGTATGGGAAGTCTTTGTATTTTGCTGCACAGTTTTAGAAATAGCATTTCAAAACTGTCATTTTCTCTCTTCTGGAAAGCATGGGTTTAAGCCATGGCATCTGTTCTGTAAAATTGGGTCAGTTTCCTCATCTTAATCCAAGGACACGCACTGTACTCTTCTCCAGCTGTTCAAGTGGACCTGTCCAGAAAAACAGGGAAGTCCACAGCTTGCAGAAAATCTGAAATGCATTGTATTGAAGTGTATTGTTACAGTCACAAATCCCCTTCATGAGAAAAGTATCCTGTACAACTGTACCCCACTATTCATGTATATTAGCTGTCATGGGAAGAGCTGTTACTGCATGTGACCATTTAGATGCAATTCAGGAGTCTGCTGAACTTGCTGAAATTGTCAGCATTGTCTCAGGAGCAGCGCAAACATTAGGCTCTTAGGGATAATCAGGATAATAATCTGCTTAAATAATGGAAAATTCATGCTGACATAATACCATTTTGAATTTAGACTTTCTGCTTCAGTTTCAGCACATAGTAAGTAAAACACAGGTGTGTGCGTGTGTGTTTCTGTTCCTTTTTCCTGCTAGGGCTTATGTCCATGCTAGGTGGGCTTTCAGGGTGCAGTCCATTGTGTTTTTACAACACAAGGCACTGTTTTCCCTTTTTATTGTAATATCCAAAGTGACATTTCAGACACTTCTAGAAATGCAGGGTTCCAAAGAACCGCAGGATGCTGTGGAAAACTGTATGTGGTTTTCCGCTGCTGCCGCCTGTGTTCTTGCATGAGCAGGGTACATATAAAACACTGAACATACATACATACAATGTATGTATGATCATACATACAATGTATGTATGATCATACATACACATCTGCCGCCTGTGTTCTAGTGTGAACAGGGTACATAAAAAACACTGATCATACATACATAAAACACAGCTGCCGCCTGTGTTCTAGTGTGAACAGGGTACATAAAAAAGCAGTGATCATATATACATAAAACACAGCTGCCGTCTGTGTTCTAGTGTAAACAGGGTACATAAAAAACAGTACTCATACATACATAAAATGTATGTGTGATCATACATACATAGAAAGCAGTGATCTGTATTTTTCTAATAAAGAAAAATGCCGATCTCTGCACAAGTATGAACAAGCCCTAATGATGTATTTTTATGTGCTTCCACTCCAGTTGAAGTCAAAGGTTGCCCATACCTTCCATAGACATGTGGCTCACAATTATAACCAGAAAAGCATGGTTTACCTGTAAACATTCTATTCCTAGTAACTGTTATGTAATACACTAGGGAATGATCTACTTAAGTGCTAAGAAAAGTGAGCTTTTAAAGGAAAGCATAGCACATTTTTACTTATTGTAATGTTTACCTTTTTTTTGATAGGACATTTAATTAGCTTATGTCTCCATTGTTGTTAATGAAGTTAATGTAGATGTTTGTGAATTTGCCATTAGAGCGAGTTCTCACAGGTTCAGTGCAATTAGGCTCTCTTATCAGCTGTTGAGCTAAGCTCAGAGACTACCATTGTGATGAGAAGTACAGCTCAAACACTGGGCTTGATTTATTAATGTGGTGAAACTTCACTTAATAAATTGTAGCTGTGTTCAAGTTGAATACCCAATCATGTGAAGATAAAATACATAAAAATGAATTTGCTTTTCAAATGATTGGATCATTGAAGGAACTTTTCACTCTAGTAGTACTGTTAATCAACCTCACCACACTTCAAGGAAGGGAGCAGAGACTCTGCATGTAATAAGCCAATATGGCTGCTCGCATGTATAGATAATCATATACTGTACATAAAATGGAAAGTTTGTAAACCCGAACCACATATTGATAAGATCATTTACATCCAGGTATACAGTAAACATTCCCTTTAAACATGTGCAGGGTACAAAAAAAAAAAAAATCTCTGCACATGACTGGATTTTACACACATGCTGTGGTATATCACTGCTTTGTGTGCAGGTACTTGGGGGGTATTCTTTTTTATTTTTTTTATTTTTTAGCGGTGAATGTGACATATACTGTGCATGTATCTTTCTGATGCATGTATTTTAAATAATAGTGACTGATTTACCTGCGGTGAATGTTTGCCACATTCACTGATGTATAAAATATGCTCCTTAGTTAGTCACTCCAACAGTGCCACAATCTACCAAAGGAATCCAAAAAGACTAGCAAAAGGGTGATGGTACTCTCTACTCCTGAGAGAATTTCCAAACCTTTCTGCAGAAATTGCCTTGGTAGTGTTATTTCTTGCTTTCTTCACAGACCTGTAAAAGCCTACATTCTCAGAACGTTTTTGAAAGGGTAGTACTTAGATGGCGAGCTATACAAGTGACACTGTGTATGCCCAGTTGTCAGTGCTTTTGATGCCTGAATAAAAGATGGTGTGCTATACAAGTGACACAGTGTATGCCCAGTTATCAGTGCTTTTGATGCCTGAATAAAAGATGGTGTGCTATACAAGTGACACAGTGTATGCCCAGTTATCAGTACTTTTGATGCCTGAATAAAAGATGGTGAGCTATACAAGTGACACTGTGTATGCCCAGTTGTCAGTGCTTTTGATGCCTGAATAAAAGATGGTGAGCTATACAAGTGACACATTGTATGCCCAGTTATCAGTGCTTTTTTGATGCCTGAATAAAAGTAACAAATAACTGTGCTGAAATTTAAGTGGGCTGGCGGCACACCTTTAACTCATTGAAAAACAGACATGATTTTTTTTCCCTTTTAAAGTAGGTGGGATGCATGTTGATATATGTTGCAGTGCTGGTGTATTTCTTGTTACTGTAATAGTGTGTTGGCAAGCTATTTAAATGAATGGCACTGAACAGCGGTTTGTATGTTACCCAAGGCAAAAATGGCTAACCCGTGTACATATCATATGTGATAAAACGCATGAATGGCCCTAAAACGTGTAGGGTCCAAAGTATACTGAATGCAATACCGAATTGATCTGAGGATTACTAGTGGAGACAGTGAGTGTATACTGCAGCTCTCATAATCTGAACAGAGGTGTGCCTAGCCTTATTCATGGTATTTAAAAAGACCAGAAAATAGTCTTCAAGGGTTTAGGAAGACAAATCTCATGATCTGAGGTCTCCTATAGTTGACTTTATTCTTAATCTATATACTGCAAATCTAAGCATGTCAGCAAAGGATGGCAACTGATTTTTGTGAAAAAATATGTGAGCTGCTATAGGTAATCCTAGTACATTCCCTTTTCATTGTTGTATGAACTTGCAGGTGGCATCATATAGATCTGGTTGTGACCGATCCATCAAGCCTCAATTCTTCAGAAGAGCAGTTGTGCCTTGACACTCTTTAACCTGCACCTCAAAAATGGTCACACTCTGTACCTTTTAAAACAAATTGTTTTGGTGTTTAGAATCATGATATAACTTTGCATATAAATGTGTTGTTGGCTTAAAAATGGGACAGTGTAATATGGTTTAATGGAGAATTTGATTAAGCCATGGGTGCTCCTCAGTACAAGCTTTATATGTTTACACATTTGCATAATTATGTGCTTCTGTCTTGAAGGCAGATGTGGGTGATAAAATACTGACTGTTTATGCCATAACCAAGTGCACTAGCTCCACATCTTGCTGCTTATTGGTCAGTCCTGGAGTTCTATTTAATGTCCCTTTGCCCTTGTGGTAGCTGCTATGTTAATGTAATGCAGTTAAGTTTTCCAGTAGACCTTTGTGACTGTGTACGTCTTACTGCCTGTCAAACACTAGCAGTTGTCTGATATGAGTGCACTCGTTGTGGCACTAACCATTCAAAAACTGGAAAATTAACTGTGCTTATATATGTAGGTATGGGATCTTTTACCCAGAAGCCACTTGCTCAAAATGTTCCATTATACAGGAAGGCCTAAAAGTACAAAACCGTTTATTTTCTAGAAAATGTCACACACTCGCCTGGTCATAAAGAGAATTTCTTCTACACTGCTTATACAGAGTACTGCTAAACCATTTATTGCCACATTGAAAGCTATTGCCATAAAATTTTAATTGGGAAAGTTCCCCAATTTCCTTTGTTGTGGTAGATTTCTGAATCCAAGGCATTCTGGATTTAAGATCCCATACCTGAATGTTAGCATCATAACGAAACCATAGTGCTTTACAAAACAGTGCAATGTTACATTGGAAATTTCGAGATCAGGTCAAAACTATTTTATTCTTGTCACCAAAAATTCAATAGTGCACTGTGTTTATCAATCTGTTAGTGCTATAAAAAAGGTACAAGTTATTGTATTTTATGTAATTATTTTTTTTAAAAGGATTGCAGTGTGGAGATACATGTATGTGTTAAGCATTGTCTGTAATGCATTAAAAGCACCCATTTTTTCTTTTATATCTGTAATGGTGTCTTCATTCAAAATTATCATATTCACAAGTGTTGGTCAACTTTATAGAGGGTCTCTTGTGTGGCCCCCAACACTTACAGAGGGTCACACAATAGCTTGCTTTCATGCACTGAAGTGCATTGTTTCATATCAGGCAGCCTATTCAAATTTAATGGGCTGTAACACACCTCAACACCTTTAAAATTTTGATCCTGCTGTATTTTTTACATCAACACACTCTAAAGAGAAAGTGGGGTAGAATAAAGCACATAGTTGCTGCTGTTGGCAGTAATGGTAACTCCCAGCATTGGTGTCAGTGGCCGCAATAGTAACCCACAACACGGGTGTCGGTGGACACAATAATCCCTAGCATTGGTGTCAGTGACCACAGTCATAACCCCTAGCATTGGTGTTAGTGACCACAGTCATAACCCCTAACACTGGTGTATATGACTGTAATATTAACCCTTAGCATGTGTCAGTCGCTGCAAAAATAACCCCCAGTTCGGGTGCCAGTAACTGCAATAATAACCCCTACATTGGTGATCCGTGGCAGTGCTTTTCAACCACCCCTCATTGATGGAAATGCTGTTAACCACCTTCCAGGACTGCCCATAGGGGGGTATAGGCAGCATTCTTGTACTGAGCCCTATTTGTCAGTGGAGGGGCCCAAGTACTGCTTTCTGCAAGAACAACCTATTTCATCTCTCCAAGAGACAGAATGTTGAATGGTATATACAGTGGATATTAAAAATCTACACACCCCTGTTAAAATGTCAGGTTTCTGTGATATAAAAAAATGAGACAAAGATAAATCATTTCAGAACTTGTCCTCCTTTTAGTGTATCCTATAAACTGTACTACTCAGTTGAACAATAAACTGAAATCGTTTAGGTGGAGGGAAATAAAAATACGAAAACTAAAATAATATGGTTGCGTAAGTGTGCACACGCTTAAACTAATACTTGAAGCACCTTTTGATTTTATCACAGTTTTGTTGCCCACTCTTCCTTGCAAAAACACTCCAAATCTATCAGATTGCGAGGGAATCTCCTGTGCACAGATCTCTTCAGATCACCCCACAGATTTTCAATCTGATTCAGGTCTGGGCTCTGGCTGGGCCATTCCAAAACTTTAATCTTCTTCTGGTGAAGCCATTCCTTTGTTGATTTGGATGTATGCTTTGGGTCATTGTCATGCCGAAAGATGAAGTTCTTCATGTTCAGCTTTCTAGCAGAAGGCTAAAGGTTTTGTGCCAATATTGACTGGTATTTGGAACTGTTCATAATTCCCTCTACATTGATTAAGGCCCCAGTTCCAGCTAAAGAAAAACAACCCCAAAGCATGATGCTGCCACCACCATGCTTCACTGTGGGTATGGTGTTCTTTTGGTGATGTGCAGTGTTGTTTTTGCACCAAATATATCTTTGGAATTATGGCCAAAAAGTTCAACCTTGGTTTCATCAAACCATAACACATTTTCCCACATGCTTTTGGAAGACTTGAGATGTGTTTTTTGCAAAATTTAGTCAGGCTTGGGTGTTTTTCTTCGTAAGAAAAGGCTTCTGTCTTGCCACTCTACCCCTTAACCCAGATATATTAAGAATACAGGAGACTCTTGTCACATGTACCACACAGTCAGTACCTGCCAGATATTCCTGCAGCTCTTTGACCCCTGGTTCAAATATCCGCGTTCCTGCGGGCCGTGTTTTGCATGGGCACGAGAGCCCATTCATTTGAATGGACTCCTATGCCCCGGGACACGCAGGGAAGAAGTCCCTGTACTTCTTCTGAAAACGCAGCCCGCACGGGAAACTTGGTAATGGCACCAGCCCGCGGGTCTGTATTCTTCTGTGTGGGTGGTGCGGCTGCATGGATTTTTGTACGGATTCACAGCGGCACCACCCACACATATGTGAACCTAGCCTTAATGTTGCTGTAGGCCTCTTGGCAGCCTCCCAGACCAGTTTTCTTCTCATCTTTTCATCAATTTTGGAGGGACATCCAGGTCTTGGTAATGTCATTGTTGCATCATATTTTCTCCACTTGAGATTTTTCACTGTGTTCCTTGGTATATCTAATGCCTTGGAAATTCTTTTGTACCCTTCTCCTGACTGTTACCTTTTAACAATGAGATCCCTCTGATGCTTTGGAAGCTCTCTGGGGACCATGGCTTTTACTGTAGGATGCGACTAAGAAAATGTCAGGAAAGACCTACTAGAACAGCTGAACTTTATTTGGGGTTAATCAGAGGCACTTTAAATGTCAGGAGTGCACTGACTCCTATTTAACATGATTTTGAATGTGATTGCTTAATTCTGAACACAGCTACATCCTCAGTTATAAGGGGGTGTGCACACTTCTGCAACCACATTATTTTAGCTTATTATGTTTACTTTCCCCTCTAAAAGATTTCAGTTTGTTTTTCAATTGTGTTGTACAGTTTATAGGTCACATTAAAGGTGGAAAAAGTTCTGAAATTATTTATTTGTCTCATTTTTTTTACATCACAGAGACCTGACATTTTAACATGGGTGTGTAGACGTTTTGTATCCACTGTAAGGCATCAAATCAACCATAGGCCTTCAAGCCAATGCTCTTTTTGATCACACCCCTCTATGTTGGAGAGCAGGCCGTGCAGGGATGTTTGGGGGGGGGGGGGGTCCTAGTGGTATCCATAGCACCAGACCAGAGACAGCAGCATTGCAGAAGATGAGAGATCAGGAGTTGCAAAAGCTGGTGGAGAAGCTGAAAGCCATAGTAGATGAGGGGCCGAAGAGTATAAAAGTGGGAAACCAGAGGTTCTTGGAATACTGCTGCTGGTTTTGTGAGGTGAGAGGACCACGGACTGGTGAAGGGAGGGCTTGGAGAGCAGATTACACATAGATTGTGCAGGGAATCACCCAGCCTGCTCACTGGGCCATTGCCAGGTGGACTGGAACACCTTGCGTCCTACCTGCTAACACTCATCTCACCTGATCATTACCCTCCTCTGCCTGCTGGCCTTGAGCTGAGAGGACCCTGTCCACCTACCTCCTCAAACCAGACCTGTTCACATACCTCCTCAAACCAGACTTTTCCATTTACCTCTTCAAACCTGATCTGTCCACAGTGACCCCAAGGGACCCAGCATGTCCCCCCGAATGTCCCACATCACTACACCACACATTTCATCTATAGATTTTCTACATGCACATCACTACCCCATACACAATGTCTATACCATCTATATGCACGTCACTAGGGAAGGGGGGCTGTCAAGTAGGCTATAACAAAGTTCCATGATTTTTAATGTTGGCTCTGCTCCCCCTTCACACACATTAACTACTTACAATCCTGCTACTCTGCAAGGTCCCTAACAGGTGGTGGACCCAGCCCAGGACCCAGCTTTTGTGCAGCCAGCCCAGGACCCAGCAGGCTGCACAAAGCCCAGGGATGTACAGTTGTGTTCCAAATAATAGCAGTGTGTTGAAAAAAGTGAATAAAGCTCAAAATCCTTCGAATAGCTTTTATTTCCATACACACAAATGCATTGGGAACACCACACATTCTAGTCCAAATCAAAACATGAAGAAAAATATATAAAATTTGTGTTGTTCCTCTAAATAAAATTGAAGAAAAGTGAATATTCGACTGTTCAAAAAAAATAGCAGTGTTTGTATTCTTCTTTACAAACTCAAACATTCACTATATAAACTGAAAAATGTTTGAAGATTTTGCTTTCCTTTGAATCACTTAATGAATATTTAGTTGTATAAGCACTGTTTCTGAGAACTGCTGTACATCTGTGTTGCATGGAGTCAACCAACTTCTGGCACCTGTGAACAGGTATTCCAGCCCAGGATGATTGGACTACATTCCACAGTTCTTCTTCTCTTTCTTGGTTTTGCCTCAGAAACTGCATTTTTGATGCCACCCCACAAGTTTTCTATTGGATTAAGATCCGGGGATTGGGCTGGCAACTCCATAACGTCAATCTTGTTGGTCTGGAACCTAGATGTTGCACGTTTACTGGTGTGTTTGGGGTCATTGTCTTATTGGAACACCCATTTCAAGGGCATTTCCTCTTCAGCATAAGGCAGCATGACCTCTTCAAGTATTCTGATGTATTCAAACTAATCCATGATCCCTGGTATGCGATAAATAAGCCGAACACCGTAGTATGAGAAACATCCCCATATCATGATGCTTGCGCAACCATGCTTCACTGTCTTCACAGTGTACTGTAGCTTGAATTCAGTGTTTGGGGGTCGTCTGACAAACGGTCTCCGGCCACTAGACCCAAAAAGAACAATCTTGCTTTCATCAGTCCACAAAATGTTGCGCCATTTCTCTTTAGGCCAGTCAATGTGCTCTTTGTTGAAAAAAAGACGTGCTGAAGAGGTTACAATTTGCCAGTCAGACTTTGCGGGGGCTTCTTGCAGATACCTTGGCTTCACATAGGCGTCTTCTAATTGTAACAGTACTCACAGGTAACTTTAGACCTTCTTTGATCTTCCTGGAGCTGATTGTTGGCTGAGTCCTTGCCATTTTGGCTATTCTTCTATCCATTCGAATGGTAGTTTTTTCACTTTCTTCCACGTCTTTCAGGTTTTGGTTGCCATTTTAAAGCATTTGCAATCATTTTAGCTGACCAGCCTATCATTTTCTGCACTTCTTTTATATGTTTTCCCCTCTCCAATCAACTTTTTAATCAAGGTACGCTGTTCTTCTGAACAATGTCTGGAACGACCCATTTTCCTCAGAATTTCAGAGAGAAATGCACTGTAACCAGCATGTACAACATTTGCTGCCGTCCTTCCTTAAATAAGGGCAATAATTGCCACCTGTTTTTCAAAGAATGAATGACCTCACTAATAGAACTCCACACTGCTATTATTTTGAACATGCCCCTTTCAATTAGTGATTCAATTACACAGAATCAGCAGCATGCATGTCATGACTGTTGGGTCTGTTGGATTTCTATTACTCTACTACACCTGCTAGTAAATTATTTGCCATGTAGAAATATCATTTCTACCAAAAACAGTGATTGATCAGGTTAGTGATGTCTGACTGCTATTATTTTGAACACAACTGTACACACTGCTTACTGGTGATGCATTAGCATTTGCAGAGTAGTGGCTACAGTCATCAAAGTGTTACCTGAATGAGCACAGAGATGGTGCATCTCTTGATACCTGTGCTCACAAATATTGGTCTGTTCACTGGATGTATTAGAGGTGGTTATCCTAAAGATATATTGTTAAAGCCAGAATGTTATTGCAGAGATCCTGAGAGGACCTGGAAGCCCAAAACCTTGGGGCAATTTGAGCCCACCCATTTCTGCATCTCTCAGTTGGTTCATGGCAGTGATGTGCAGCCTCCCGAGCTAGTAGGACTTATTCTCACATTTATTGACTTTGCATTATGTATAGTGACACTCCTTGAGTTTTGGTGTTCCCAGGGCTCTCTGAAAATTTCTAAAGGCATGTGTAGGCACCTTGAGATGCCTCTAATTTCCAGGAGTAAAGGAAGGTTTCTTTCTTTTTAGAAAAATAGTAGCGTGTTGCTCTCCTACTTACTGGATTTTCAGGAGATCAGGATATCAACTTTAAAATGGCTGCTAAAGAAAACCAGGTATTCTAGTAGGAAAATCGGAACACTGCACTTTTCATATGATAGATGATGGTAGATTATTCAGTCCTTCACTACCCAGTCAAAATGTAATGTGCCAAGTGAGATGGACTATGAATGTGATCACCAGTCACCTGTAAACTTATGGGATCTATCCCAGAAGCCCCGGTAATGATGTGAAGTATATACATCTGGATCGAGATATTGCTAGCGATCCCTAAAAGGATCTCTGAAATGACCTCCTCACAGGAAAGCATTTGAGTTTGTTGCAGGCCAACACAGATATAGCATATTTTCTGGCAGAACATTGATAAACTGCAGCTTGAGAAGAGATCTTACTGAAGCTTGTGTTTTTATTGGCATTCTTTCAACAAAATGTATCACATGGAGCTTTGTGTTCAGTTAGTGGTGAAGGTCATGTCTTCTTCTATTAGGCTAATTTATCCCTCAAAGGCCGTGTGTAGATCACCTAAATGAAATCAAGCAAGTTAATGTTAGACATTTTGTTTTGAATTATAGAAACTGGGTTACAGAGCAATACCAAACTGTTTCCAGAGAGGATTCAGTTGAATCAATAGTCACCCCTCTAAAAATGGCAATGTCCCTTGCTTCAGATTAATGACGGTAAGCACACAGGTGACTGTTTTCATTTGGCCTTTGCCTCTAATGTGTTTTCTCTTACTAAACTGGTCATTCGGTTATTATGTTTGCCATTTTCTTCTGCCAAAAGGTACATTTTCATTCTGCTGCCTCAATTATCGAAGTCACTTATGGTAATTTCTAAATTACTGTAATGTGAAAACAGTAACTGCATATAGATAATATCACTACATTAAGCAAAGAATATTTGGAAGATGCAACAGCATTTCATATTCATAGGCATTCGTAGGAAATTTATCTGGAATGTTCACATTTTTTGTGAACCACAAAGTAGGAAACAAACACTAGTAACATTAACAGGAGCGAGGTCGAGTCTGCTATTGCAATGGCATCTCTGCTCCCACTTTCTGTTCTAGCCTTTTATTATACATCTCTTTTGAAAGATAAATATATACAGTATATTATATATTTATATCTACATTCTAATTGTTTTGTTACTCCAATATTGTAATGTTGTATGTTACCCTAACATTTAATTTTCCTAATATGTGATTGCTGTACCATGTACTTGTATGATAAATATGCTGTACCATGTACTTGTATGATAAATATCCTGTTCTTTGTATTGTTTCCTTTGTGTGAAAACCCTGGTGATCTTGTCAGTCTCTCTACTTTCCTTTAAAAATTGACCACACTAGGCGTGAGAGCACAGCGTCAGCAGTGTTCTGGCTGTGCTGAGAGCTAATCCAATGATCACGCTTGTTCTGACACACACCCCCATGCACAGCCCTTCACTGGGAAGATCAGAATACTGCTGTTTCTCCTTTCCTAGCTCTTATTCCCTGTTCTCAGCTGCATATGTGATCACTTACAAGGGCTGTTCAAGTCAAACTGGGACTTTTGAGTTTATATAATAAAAGAGAGAATTTCATGGAGTGGAAACTGCATTTATTTTTCAACATACTCCCCTGCTACATTTATACACTTATCCCAGTGTTTAACTACTGCCTGGAAAGCTTCTGCATAGAAAGATTTATCTGTATGCCTGAACCATCCTAGGACAGCCTGCTTCACTTCGTCATCACTGTGTTCACCATTCCAACAGAAAGATTTGTCTCTTGTGCAATTTCACGAAAGGTTATGTGTTAATTATCCAGGATCAGGCGTTCCTTGCGCTGATTGTTCACAGCAATACCTGCTGTGGGCCGGGAACCACCATGGCCGGGATCATCACTGATGAACATACGGCCATCTTTGAAACATTTATACCATTCAGATGTCTTACTGCGGCTGAGTGTCTCATCACCATACTGTGCTTGAAGTTTTCTGTAGATATCCTCGGGTTTTATGCCTTCAGTCACAAGAAACTTCATCACCATATGCTGGTCCATGCACACACTAACACTGTTGTCTGCCATCTTGATTAATAGTCTCTGGACTGGCCTTTTGACATGTGCGCTGCCTATCAGTAATACGACACACTTGCCACTTACTACTGCATGTAGTACTGCCATGCTAGTATCCCTTTTTATACCTGTAAAATTAAAAGTCCCAGTTTGACTTGAACGCCTGTCTATAAAAATAGGAAAAAAAGGTATTTATAACTACACACATTTTGCTTTTAATTTCTATTTTAAACTGAATAGAATGTTTAATAAGGTGAGGGCACACATACTTAAAAAAGTAACCTGTTCTGTTTGCATTGCTTCATTTGTGTAAAATACCTGGCAATCCTACAAAGTCCCTCTGCTTTCCTATTTCAGATTGCCCATGCTCGGCATGGAACCACATCTATTTCAGGTCAGTTTTCTGGTCTCTACTTCCAGCTCTCCAAGTTCCTTATGCATCTGGGAACAGAGGTTAAGTGATCGTTTCTTAAAAAAATTTATATTATATATATATATATATATATATACATATATACACACACACACACACACACACACACTCACTCTCAGCAGCCACTTTATTGACTACAATTGCTTGGTAACAAAAGTTATTAATCAGTCGATCACATGGCAGCAGCTCAATGCATTTAGGATTTTAGATGTGTTAAAGACGACTTGCTGAAGTTCAAACCAAGGATCAGAATGGGGAAGGAAGGGGATTTAAGTGACTTTGAACATGACATGGTTGTTGGTGCGAGATGGGCTGGTCTGAGTATTTCAAAAGTGCTCATCTACTGGGCTTTTCACACACAACCACCTCTAGGGTTTACAGAGAATGGTCTGAAAAACAAAATATCCAGTGAGTGGCAGTTGTGTGGACGAAAATGCCTTGTTGAGGTCAGAGGAGACTGGGCAGACTGGTTTGAGATGATAGAAAGGCAACAGTGACTCATGTCAATCTGGACCAAAATCTCTGAGGAATGTTTCCAATACCTTGTTGAATTTATGCCATGAAGAATTAAGGCAGTTCTGAAGGCAAAAGGGGGTCTGACCCTTTACTAGCAAGGTGTACCTAATAAAGTGGCCAGTGAGTGTATATACACAGAGTGCAAGTGCATTGATAAAGTATTAAGACCCCTTTCACTTTTTTCAATATTGTTATGTTGCATCCTGGTACTACAGTTGTTTTAATTTTTTTCCTCATTAATCTGCACTCAGTACCCCATAATGACAAAGTGAAAACAAAATTTTAGAAATGTTTGAAATTGTATGAAAAAGGAAAAACTGAAATATCACATTGGCATTCAGACTCTTTGCAACAACGCTTGACATTTAAGTCAGGTGCCTCCCATTTCTCCTGATCGTTGGTGAGAGGTTTCTACACCTTGATTGGAGTCCACCTGAGAAGTTGATTGGAAATGCACACGCCTCTCTATAAAAGTCCTCACAGCTGACAATGCAACCTGTATCAGAGCAAAAATGATGAGGTCAAAGGAACTGCCTGCAGAGCTGCCTGCGGAGCTCAGAGACAGGATTATTGCAAGGCACAGGTCTGGGGAAGGCTGCAAAAAATTTCTGCTGCATTGAAGGCTCCCAAGAGCACAATGGCCTCCATAATTCTCAAATGGGATGTGTCCCATAACAAAATTGGGGTCTGATGAATGCAGTGGGGTTTGTTTACTAAAGCTGGTTCACTCAGAATCTCTTCATGGTAGACAATCAGCTTCTAACCTCAGCTTGTTCAATTAAGCTTTAGCAATAAACCCTGGAAGCTGTTTGGTTTCTGTGCAGAAGGGCACAAGATTCTGAGTGAACCGGCTTTAGTAGATAAACCCCAGTGTGTGTGTGTGTATATATATATATATATATATACACACACACACACACACACATTTTATAGCCAAAAGTATTGGGACGCCTGCCTTTACACGCACATGAACTTTAATGGAATCCCAGTGTTTGTACATAAGGTTCAATATTGAGTTGGCCCACCCTTTGCAGCTATGACAATTTCAACTCTTCTAGGAAGGCATTCCACAAGTTTTAGGGGTGTATCTATGGGAATGTTAGACCATTCTTCCAGAAGCACATTTGTGAGGTCAGGCACTGATGTCAGATGGGAAGGCTGGGCTCGGAGTCTCCACTCTAATTCATCCCAAAGGTGTTCTATGAGGTTGAGGCCAGATAAGTTCCTCCACCCCAAACTCTCTCACCCATGTCTTTAAGGACCTTGCTTTGAGCACTGGTGCGCAGTCATGTTGGAACAGAAAGGGGCAATCCCCAAACTCTTCCCACAAAGTTGGGAGCATGAAATTGTCCAAAATGTCTCTTCACTGGAATTAAGGGACCAAGCCCAACCCCTGAAAAACGACTCCACACCATAATCCACCAAACTTTACACTTGGCACAGTGCAGTCAAGCAAGTATCCTTCTCCTGGCAACTGCCAAACCAAGACACATCCATCGGTTTGGCAGACAGAGAAGCATGATTCATCACTCCAAAGAACATATCTCCACTTCTCTAGAGTTCAGTGGCAGCGTGCTTTACACCATTGCATTTGACGCTTTGCATTGCACTGGGTAATATAAGGCTTGGATGCAGCTGCTCGACCATGAAAACCCATTCCATGAAGCTCTCTATGCACTGCTGCTGTGCTAATCTGAAGGCCACACAAAGTTTGGAGGTTTTTAGCTATTGACTCTGCAGACAGTTGGCGACTTCTGCGCACTGTGTGCTTCAGCATGCACTTACCTCGCTCTGTCATTTTTCATTGCTTGGTTGCTGTTGTTCCCAATTATTTCCACTTTGTTATAATAGCACTTTCAGAAAGCGCACCAAAAACACAGGACATAACTATGGGAAAGCACAGCTAACCCACACCAAATCACGCATGCACTGCGCTATATCTGCAGTGCAGTCAAGCCGCACCTCCTCAGCATAAAAGGGGCCTTACAGATGGGGTCTGCATGTCTTTAACAACCATTTAAGGAAGTGTTTGAAAAAATGCCTGTGTGTCCTAACACAGACAAGGCAATTTAGGTTCACACCAATGCACTGTGTTGATATGCCCTGGAAAAAAAAAGCACAGGATGCATTTTTATGCAGCACAACATTTTGCTGCAGTAAATTAAGTAAACATTGCTGCAGTAAAGTTCAATGAAATGTCATTTTGTGACATTTTAATAAAGTTTAAAAAAAACCCCATAAACCGTGCAAATCATAGTAACTAGAGATGAGCGAAGTATTCAAAAATTCGATTCGACTGATTCGGCGAATTCGTGGAAAGATTTCGATTCGAGTCGAATATATTCGCTGCGAATTTAACTTATAAAAGGGTGTTTCTAGGCTTCAGAGAGCCTTTATATTAGTGCAGAACACTGTACCTTTAATTTAAATGCCCTTGGAGTCTGCTGGGGAAGAGAAATAATACTGACAGTCAGTATGACATGCAGATGAGTGCCGTCGATCTTAGAATCACTGCACACTTCACTCATTTGGGCAGTCACGGGGCCAAAACCAGAGTGTGGAGCCACAGTGTGGCGGTGGAGGCAGCAGCAATGGGAGGCCATACAGCACCCTATGACAAAAATGGAAACCACCAGCAGTGTGAGGAGACCTGAAAGTGGCACATGGCAGAGTGTGGCGATGGAGACAGCAGCAATGGGAGGCCGTACAGGGACCCATGACACACTCTGGACCTGGCAGCAGCATGAGGAGGCGGTACAGGGGCCCATGACAGATTACGGGCCTGGCAGCAGCATGAGGAGTCGGTACGGGGGCCCATGACACACTCTGGACCTGGCAGCAGCATGAGAAGGCGGTACAGGGGCGCATGACAGATTACGAGCCTGGCAGCAGCAACTTGGACAGGAGGACGTTCAGCTTCTGCACCGTTGGGTGCGTGCTCGCAAACTGTTGTCTCTTGGAAACGGATTCCAAGAAAGACTGCTGACGGAATCCGTGAAGAGGAGTAGCAGGAGAAGGAGCATCTGAACGAGCGGAATATGCCAACAAGCGACAACAGGGGCCCATGACAGATTACGGGCCTGGCAGCAGCATGAGGAGTCGGTACGGGGGCCCATGGCAGATTAGGGGCCTGGCAGCAGCTATGGGAGGCCCGTAATCTGCCAGCACCCTATGACAAAAAATGGAACACACCAGCAGTGTGAGGAGACCTGAAAGTGGCACATGGCAGAGTGTGGCGATGGAGACAGCAGCAATGGGAGGCCGTACAGGGACCCATGAGAGACTCTGGACTTGGCAGCAGCATGAGGAGGCGGTACAGGGGCCCATGGCAGATTAGGGGCCTGGCAGCAGCTATGGGAGGCCCGTAATCTGCCAGCACCCTATGACAAAAAATGGAACACACCAGCAGTGTGAGGAGACCTGAAAGTGGCACATGGCAGAGTGTGGCGATGGAGACAGCAGCAATGGGAGGCCGTACAGGGACCCATGAGAGACTCTGGACCTGGCAGCAGCATGAGGAGGCGGTATAGGGGCCCATGGCAGATTAGGGGCCTGGCAGCAGCTATAGGAGGCCCGTAATCTGCCAGCACCCTATGACAAAAAATGGAACACACCAGCAGTGTGAGGAGACCTGAAAGTGGCACATGGCATGAGACACTGTGGACCTGGCAGCAGCATGAGGAGGCGGTACAGGGGCCCATGGCAGATTAGGGGCCTGGCAGCAGCTATGGGAGGCCCGTAATCTGCCAGCACCCTATGCCAAAAAATGGAACACACCAGCAGTGTGAGGAGACCTGAAAGTGGCACATGGCAGAGTGTGGCGATGGAGACAGCAGCAATGGGAGGCCGTACAGGGACCCATGAGAGACTCTGGACCTGGCAGCAGCATGAGGAGGCGGTACAGGGGCCCATGGCAGATTAGGGGCCTGGCAGCAGCTATGGGAGGCCCGTAATCTGCCAGCACCCTATGACAAAAAATGGAACACACCAGCAGTGTGAGGAGACCTGAAAGTGGCACATGTTTGGGGCATGATTCATGGCGGATTTAGTCAGTTGTGTCAGGAACTGGTGGTTTGAAATCCAGACTAATCCACGCCTGATTCATTTTCACAAACGTGAGTCTCTCCACACTTTGGGTGGACAGTCGTGTCCTCCGCGGAGTTACAATACCTCCTGCCGCACTAAACACGCGCTCCGATGCCACTCTACTGGCCGGGCATGACAGCCTTTCAAGGGCAAATTCAGCTAGTTGGGGCCAAAGGTCAAGTTTCGTTGCCCAGTAGTCAAGGGGATTGTCTACCTCGGTTTGCAGGGTGCTGTCCAAGTAGGCCCAAGCCTGTTGTTTGAGGTCCTGCTCCAGGTCCACCTGATGCTGCTGCTGCTGCTGCTGCGGCTGGTTAGTAGTTTCCTCACTGCGCTGGTGAAGAAAGCTACTCATCATCGACTGCAGACTGAGGCAGCCGCTGCTGGTGGAGCTGCCACTGCTCCTACCACCCCACCCCTCCTTTGCTGCCATGGCAGCGGAACGCGAGCGCACAGGGCCCACAGTGTCTGAGGATGGACGTTGGCGCACAAAGGCAGAGACCAACTGACTACATAGGTGGTTTTTATAGTACGTTATTTTGGCCTCCCTCTCAGCAGGTGTGAAAAAGGCCACCATTTTTGAACGGTAGCGAGGGTCCAACAAGGTGGACAGCCAAAAGTCATCCCTCTGTCTGATGGTTATTATTCGGCTGTCGCTACGCAAGCAACCGAGCATGCTATGGGCCATTTGTGCCAAGGAATGCGAGGGACTCCCTGCCTCCATCTCCACAGCATACTGCCACGGTGCATCTGGGTCCTCTGTCTCCTCCCCCTCCTCCTCTACCAGATGCTCCTGCTCCTCCACTCCTGTCCGCTGAGTGGAAAAACCACCTGTCAGGGATCCTACAGCGGTAGCCTCTAGCACTCCACAGACCGGATTCCCCCAAGGCGCGGAATCTAAGTCCCTACCTGCTTGTTCACCAGGGCCCCTGATGGTGGGGATGGACTTGGAGCAGGCCGAGACCAGGTCGCGGCCCTTGAGTTCACCCAGCTGTGGTAGAAGCACCGTTGGAGGTGTATAGCAGGTGAGAGTCTGATGTGAGGAGGTCACAAGAGCAGCGTCAGGCAGGCTGGGTCGGTAACAGTGGTGGCAGCGTGGTACAAAGTCAGCAGGCAGAGGAATAAACTGGTCACAAACCGGGTTCGTTAACAGGAGATCAGAACGTGCAGGGTTAAGCAGGAGAATGGTCAGACAAGCCAGGGATCAGAGCAGGAGAAGACAGCAGTATCAGGAACAGGCTGGGTCGGCAACAAGGTATTCAGGAACACTGGATCAAACAGGAACACAGGTAACAGGTAAGACCATACGGCACTTGAGCATTGCAAGAGCTGGGTTTAAATAGGCCGCCCAACTCCTGACAGGCGCTCCTGGGTCCTAGTGCCTGCCCGGCGCCGTCATCGGTGACAGGCGCGCCTGGGTCCTAGTGCCTGCCTGCCTGTATGTCTTGTCAGGATTCTACGCATGTGCAGATTCGATCGCCGAGGCGATCTTCCCATTCCCTGACATTGCCCCCCCCTTACGGGCAGCCTCCGGATGCCCACCCGATTCCTCCTTTGTGGCTGGCTATGACGGAATTCTCGTACTAATCTGGGGGCATGGACATTCTGGGCTGGTTCCCACGAATTCTCCTCCGGCCCAAAGCCTTTCCACTTGATCAGGTATTGTACCTGACCACCCCTCTTCCTACAATCTAAAATTGCCTCCACCTCGAATTCCTCCTCCCCGTTGATATCTATAGCTTCTGGAGGTCTAGACCTGCGGTCTAAAAAGGGGTCTGGAACTGCAGGTTTTAATAATGATACGTGGAAGACTGGATGTATTTTGAGGGACTCGGGGAGAGTCAGTTTAAATGCCACTTCATTAACCTTGCGTTCTACTGGGAAAGGTCCCACAAATTTGGGTGCCAATTTTCTGGATGGGCATGTCAGTTTTAGGTTGGCTGTTGACAACCAAACCCGATCCCCAGGGTGTATGACCAATTCTCCCTTCCTCCTCCTGTCACAAAACCTCTTACTGTCTTCTTGGGCCTTAGCCATTGTTTCCTGTAATACCTTGTTATTGGTAGTAAAGAACTCTAAGGTGTCCTGGGCTGCCGGGACTGAGTTCTCAGGAACCAGGTCTGGCAGGAAGGTAGGATGGAACCCATAATTGGCAAAGAATGGGGATTGGTTGGTGGCGGAATGATTCACATTATTATATGCAAATTCTGCCATTGGTAGAAGTGTCAGCCAGTCATTCTGCAGGAATGATGTGTAGCATCTCAGATATTGCTTGAGAGTCTGATTGGTTCGTTCTGTCTGCCCGTTTGTCTGGGGGTGATATGCTGACGAAAAAGATAACTTAATCTCCAGCCCCTCACATAGCGCTTTCCAGAATTTGGACGTAAATTGCACCCCCCGGTCTGAGACAATCTCTCTTGGCACTCCGTGAAGCCTCACAATCTCTCTAATGAACACTTGGGCTGTTTCGGAGGCAGATGGTGTCTTGGCTAGTGGAAGGAAATGGGCCATTTTAGAAAGGCGATCCACTACCACAAAGATCACGGTGTGATCTTGCGAGGGTGGCAATTCTACAATAAAATCTAAGGAGATCATACTCCAGGGACGGTCAGGTATTGGTAAAGGTCTCAATAGGCCCCAGGCCTTGTCTCTGGTAGGTTTATTCTGGTTGCAGATGGGGCAAGATCTCACGTACGCTTCACAATCCTTGGCCATGTTTGGCCACCAAAATGTGCGTCGTGCCAGATCTATAGTCTTATGTATCCCAAAGTGCCCCGCTAGGGGATGGTCATGGCAGTAACCTAACACCAGGGACTGGACCTCCTTGGGTACCATGATTTGTTCCCCCTTCCAGAAGAGTCCCTCCTTATTCAGTAGGGAGACTCCAGGCAGGTCAGAGACCCGGGTGGAAGCAGCCTGCAATTTAGACAACAGCTCAGATTGAAGCAGTAGGAAGCTACCTGCTGGCAGGATGGTGTCTGGCTGGGGGTTCTCTCCAGGGTCCTCAAACATCCGGGAAAGAGCATCTGGCTTAGTGTTTTTTGACCCAGGACGATACGTTATGTGGAGGTTAAACCTTGCAAAAAACAATGCCCATCTGGCCTGGCGTGGACGGAGGTGTTTAGCGGTTTTCAAGTACTCGAGGTTTTTGTGGTCGGTATAGACCAGAATGGGATGTGGGGCCCCCTCTAGCAGATATCGCCATTCCTCCAGAGCGGTCTTAATGGCCAAAAATTCCCGATCCCCAATATCATAATTCCTTTCCGAAGGGGAGAGCTTCCTAGAAAAGAAAGCCACTGGGTGCATCAGCTCCTTGGCCCCTACCCTCTGTGATAACACTGCTCCTACAGCCACTTCCGATGCATCTACCTCTAGTATGTAGGGCAATGATGCATCAGGATGGTTCAGAATGGGAGCCGTTGTGAATAGCTTTTTCAATGCCTCAAAAGCTGCCTGTGCTGCTGGGGTCCATTGGAAACGTACTCCCACTTTGGTGAGCTGAGTAATGGGTGCTACCAGGCCTGAAAAGTTCTTTATAAATTTTCTATAAAAATTGGCAAACCCAATAAACCTCTGGACGCCCTTCTTATCCGTGGGGGCAGGCCATTCCAGGATGGCCGAGATCTTTTGAGGGTCCATAGCGATCCCCGTGGTGGAGATAATTAGACCAAGAAATGAGATGCTTTTCTGTTCAAAACAGCATTTCTCAGCTTTAGCGTAGAGTCCATGCTGACGGAGACGTTCTAGCACACTCCTAACATGTCCCCGATGTGCTTCCAAAGACGAGGAGAATATCAAGATATCGTCCAAGTAGACGATTACAAAAATGTCAAGGAAGTCCCTGAAAATGTCGTTGACAAAGTGCTGGAAGGTGGCTGGTGCATTACATAACCCGAAAGGCATGACTAGACACTCAAAATGCCCGAACCGAGTGCGAAACGCCGTTTTCCACTCATCCCCCTCACGTATCCTTACCAAGTTATAGGCACCCCTGAGATCCAGTTTAGAAAAAATGGATGCTGATTTTAACCTCTGAAACAACTCTGGAACCAAAGGAAAGGGGTAGCGGTTTTTGACCGTAATCTTGTTGAGGTCCCTGTAGTCAACACAAGGTCTCAGGGATCCGTCCTTTTTCTTGACAAAGAAAATCCCTGCCCCGGCCGGTGATGTGGAAGGGTGGATAAATCCCTTACGGAGGCTCTCATCAATGTATTCTTTTAGTGCCCCTAGTTCTCGCTCAGATAGTGGAAAAATGCGGCCAAAAGGGATTTCTGAACCTGGGAGCAGATCAATGGGGCAATCATATGCTCGATGTGGGGGAAGAACTTCTGCCCCCCGTGGACTAAATACATCTAAGAATTGGTGGTAGGCCGCAGGCACAATTTGGGCTAACTCGGATTCAGGGCTTACAGCCAGTAGGGCCTGTGTATTTAATGATAACTTAGATAAACAATGTTCCTGACAGTATTGTGAGGGAAACTGGACTGACCCGGTCTTCCAGTCAATCTGGGGGTCGTGAGCTCGTAGCCAGGGGAGCCCCAGAATAACTGGAAATAGGGGGGACGCGATGGCGTCCAAACGGAGGAACTCCTGGTGATGTCCCGCCACTGTGGTGTGTATGGGAGGAGTCTCCCGATCTACCGTCCCCGATTTTATTTGAGACCCATCTGCCAAGAAAATATTCAACCCATGTTCTTTGGTGAGTAACGGTATCTGATGCTGGGTAGCAAAACTGAGATCAACAAAGCAGCTACATGCCCCGGAGTCAATAATAGCCGTCACCTGTATGCTTCCTCCTGGGAGCTGAAAAGACACAGGTACAGCCAAGTGAGTGGGGTTGCCTGTGCACACAGTAGATATATTAGAGAAAATAGAGGACTTACAGTATTTCTCTGGACAGGAGCGCACCATATGACCCGCTGCACCGCAGTACAGACACAGGTTGTTTGCCCGACGCCTCTGTCGTTCCTCAGTAGAAAGGGAAGGCCGCATCAAGCCGAGTTGCATAGGTTCGGCTCCCTCTGACGGCTCTGGGCCCCGATTGCCGACACTGACCCTTGGCATGACTGGTACTCTTGGCAGCATCCATGAGGTTCTTTGCCCCTGGCTGGACCTCTCCTGTCTCCTTTCCCGCAGTCTGCGATCGATTTGGATCGCACGATCTATTAGACCTTCCAAGGAGTCTGGAACCCCTATTCTTGCCAACTCGTCCTTCAGTGGTTCCGACAGTCCCAACCGGAACTGGTGGCGCAAGGCTGTGTCGTTCCATTGTGTATCTCCACTCCAGCGCCTAAACTCCGCAGCATAATCCTCTGCAGCCCGGCGTCCCTGTTGTAGAGAATAGAGGGCTGCCTCAGCCGAGGCAGCTCGATGCGGGTCATCGTACAGCTGTGCCATTGCCTTAAAGAAGGTGGCCACAGTGTTCAAATGTGGGTGGTGGGCCTCCATCAGGCGATGGGCCCATCCCTGAGGTTCACCCTGCAACAGGGATATAACAAATCCCACCTTCACCGATTCTGAAGAGAAGGTCCGGGGTTGCAGGTCAAAGTATAGCTGGCAGGAGTTTTGGAAGGCCCTGAACTTCCCTCGATCCCCACTGAACCGCTCAGGGGTCGGTACTCTTGGTTCTGGCGGAGGAATTGTAAATGCTGCTCCAGTGGAAGGCCCTGCTGAACCCATGGCGGGAGGTGTTCCCACTGAGCCCAATGTTGTGGGTGTTGGTGCGGCCAGGCTCTGAACCGGTCCCTCCAGGTGCTTGTATCCCTCTTCCAGGGTCTTCACCGCTCGTGTGAGTGCTGCCAGATGTTGGCACATCTCTTCCCAGGGTGAAGGTCCTCCTCCAGACTCTGTCATGGCCGTATGGTTCTGTCAGGGATCCTACAGCGGTAGCCTCTAGCACTCCACAGACCGGATTCCCCCAAGGCGCGGAATCTAAGTCCCTACCTGCTTGTTCACCAGGGCCCCTGATGGTGGGGATGGACTTGGAGCAGGCCGAGACCAGGTCGCGGCCCTTGAGTTCACCCAGCTGTGGTAGAAGCACCGTTGGAGGTGTATAGCGGGTGAGAGTCTGATGTGAGGAGGTCACAAGAGCAGCGTCAGGCAGGCTGGGTCGGTAACAGTGGTGGCAGCGTGGTACAAAGTCAGCAGGCAGAGGAATAAACTGGTCACAAGCCGGGTTCGTTAACAGGAGATCAGAACGTGCAGGGTTAAGCAGGAGAATGGTCAGACAAGCCAGGGATCAGAGCAGGAGAAGACAGCAGTATCAGGAACAGGCTGGGTCGGCAACAAGGTATTCAGGAACACTGGATCAAACAGGAACACAGGTAACAGGTAAGACCAATACGGCACTTGAGCATTGCAAGAGCTGGGTTTAAATAGGCCGCCCAACTCCTGACAGGCGCTCCTGGGTCCTAGTGCCTGCCCGGCGCCGTCATCGGTGACAGGCGCGCCTGGGTCCTAGTGCCTGCCTGCCTGTATGTCTTGTCAGGATTCTACGCATGTGCAGATTCGATCGCCGAGGCGATCTTCCCATTCCCTGACACCACCCATTTCACTCAATAATTCCTGAGCACAAATGTCCTCCTCTACCTCCTCCTCTTCTTCCTGTCCTGCCCCCACAGGGGTCATGTGGCGTTGAGATCTGTGCGCCACATCTACCGCCCCCTGACCAGCCATTGTTAACAGCATTTGTTCCAGGACGTGCAACAGAGGAATGACGTCGTTCATCCCATAGTCCTGCCGACTCACGAATAGCGTGGCCTCCTCAAAGGGCCTGAGCAAGCGGCAGGTGTCACGCATGAGCTGCCAATGGCTGACATCGAAGTTACACAGGGGAGTACCTTTATCCGCTTGTAACATCAGGAAATCGGTGATGGCCTTTCGCTGTTCGTAAAGGCGGTCTACCATGTGTAGGGTTGAATTCCACCTTGTTGCAACGTCGCAGATCAGGCGATGCTGTGGAATTCCGTTCTGCCGCTGCAGCTCAAGGAGGGTGTGCTTTGCGGTGTAGGAATGGCTGAAATGCATGCAAAGTTTACGTGACATTTTAAGGATGTCTTGCAGTGGGATGGTGGATTTTAGGAACCGCTTGACAACCAGATTGAACACGTGAGCCATGCATGGCGCATGGCACAACCTTCCTTGACGCAGAGCAGACACCATGTTCTTTCCGTTGTCGGTCAACATGGTTCCGATTTTCAGTTTGCGCGGAGACAGCCATCTGTCGATTTCTCTGTTCATTACACTGAGAAGTTCCTCCCCTGTGTGACTACGTTCGCCTGGACCTGGCAGCAGCATGAGGAGGCGGTACAGGGGCCCATGGCAGATTAGGGGCCTGGCAGCAGCTATGGGAGGCCCGTAATCTGCCAGCACCCTATGTCAAAAAATTGAACACACCAGCAGTGTGTGAGGAGACCTGAAAGTGGCACATGGCAGAGTGTGGCGATGGAGACAGCAGCAATGGGAGGCCGTACAGGGACCCATGAGACACTCTGGACCTGGCAGCAGCATGAGGAGGCGGTACAGGGGCCCATGGCAGATTAGGGGCCTGGCAGCAGCTATGGGAGGCCCGTAATATGCCAGCACCCTATGACAAAAAATGGAACACACCAGCAGTGTGTGAGGAGACCTGAAAGTGGCACATGGCAGAGTGTGGCGATGGAGACAACCCACCGACTGTTTTGTTCGCTGCCAAGCTGCCACCCTCTTCTCCTGATGATGCGGAAGCAATAGCCTGATGACGACGAGGCTGCCAAGTGCGATCAGCCTCATCATCATCAATTAGGGTCTCCGCCTCACTACTAGCCCCCTCGGCTGCGTGTGGGTCAGGAGACAGACCTGTCTCTAGACCGGCTACCGAGCCACTCTCCTCGCCACTACTTCTTCGCCTGGCTGCTGAAGAGGCGGATGTCTCCCCCCGTTCCTGACCGCCCTCTGTTAGCTCTTCCTCACTGTACTGGATGACACCGGGAGCACTGGCCTCTGGCTGCGAATAGTGCTGCCTCGACCCTTTCCTCTGCTGCCACGTCTGCTCGCTCCTAAAACATTGCCTCCTCTGCCACTCCTCTGCATGTTGTCTGACATACTCTTTAATTAAACGATTCTGTGTCCCTGAGTAACAATTCTGTGTCTGTCCCTGAGTAACAATTCTGTGGCCCTAAGTAACAGTTCTGTGGCCCTCAGTAACAATTCTGTGTCCCTCAGTAACAATTCTGTGTCCCTCAGTAACAATTCTGTGTCCCTCAGTAACAATTCTGTGTCTGTCCCTAAGTAACAATTCTGTGGCCCTGAGTAACAATTCTGTGTCTGTCCCTGAGTAACAATTCTGTGTCTGTCCCTGAGTAACAATTCTGTGTCCCTAAGTAACGTTTCTGTGGCCCTAAGTAACGTTTCTGTGGCCCTAAATAACGGTTCTGTGGCCCTCAGTAACAATTCTGTGTCTGTCCCTAAGTAACAATTCTGTGGCCCTAAGTAAAGTTTCTGTGGCCCTAAGTAACGTTTCTGTGTCCCTAAGTAACGATTCTGTGGCCCTAAGTAACGTTTCTGTAGCCCTAAGTAACGTTTCTGTGGCCCTAAGTAACGGTTCTGTGGCCCTAAGTAACGGTTCTGTGGCCCTCAGTAACAATTCTGTGTCCCTCAATAACAATTCTGTGTCTGTCCCTAAGTAACAATTCTGTGGCCCTAAGTAACAATTCTGTGGCCCTAAGTAACGATTCTGTGGCCCTAAGTAACGATTCTGTGGCCCTAAGTAACGTTTCTGTGGCCCTAAGTAACGTTTCTGTGGCCCTCAGTAACAAATCTGTGTCCCTCAGTAACAATTCTGTGTCTGTCCCTAAGTAACAATTCTGTGGCCCTAAGTAACGTTTCTGTGGCCCTAAGTAACGGTTCTGTGGCCCTCAGTAACAATTCTGTGTCCCTCAATAACAATTCTGTGTCTGTCCCTAAGTAACAATTCTGTGGCCCTAAGTAACGTTTCTGTGGCCCTAAGTAACGATTCTGTGGCCCTAAGTAACGATTCTGTGGCCCTAAGTAACGTTTCTGTGGCCCTAAGTAACATTTCAGTGGCCCTCAGTAACAAATCTGTGTCCCTCAGTAACAATTCTGTGTCCCTCAGTAACAATTCTGTGTCTGTCCCTAAGTAACAATTCTGTGTCTGTCCCTAAGTAACGTTACTGTGGCCCTAAGTAACGTTTCTGTGGCCCTAAGTAACGTTTCTGTGGCCCTCAGTAACAAATCTGTGTCCCTCAGTAACAATTCTGTGTCTGTCCCTAAGTAACAATTCTGTGGCCCTAAGTAACGTTTCTGTGGCCCTAAGTAACGTTTCTGTGGCCCTCAGTAACAAATCTGTGTCCCTCAGTAACAATTCTGTGTCTGTCCCTAAGTAACAATTCTGTGGCCCTAAGTAACGTTTCTGTGGCCCTCAGTAACAAATCTGTGTCCCTCAGTAACAATTCTGTGTCTGTCCCTAAGTAACAATTCTGTGTCTGTCCCTAAGTAACGTTTCTGTGGCCCTAAGTAACGTTTCTGTGGCCCTAAGTAACGATTCTGTGGCCCTAAGTAACGTTTCTGTGGCCCTAAGTAACGTTTCTGTGGCCCTCAGTAACAAATCTGTGTCCCTCAGTAACAAATCTGTGTCTGTCCCTAAGTAACAATTCTGTGGCCCTAAGTAACGTTTCTGTGGCCCTAAGTAACGGTTCTGTGGCCCTCACTAACAATTCTGTGTCCCTCAATAACAATTCTGTGTCTGTCCCTAAGTAACAATTCTGTGGCCCTAAGTAACGTTTCTGTGGCCCTAAGTAACGATTCTGTGGCCCTCAGTAACAAATCTGTGTCCCTCAGTAACAGTTCTGTGTCTGTCCCTAAGTAACAATTCTGTGGCCCTAAGTAACGATTCTGTGGCCCTCAGTAACAAATCTGTGTCCCTCAGTAACAATTCTGTGTCTGTCCCTAAGTAACAATTCTGTGGCCCTAAGTAACGTTTCTGTGGCCCTAAGTAACGATTCTGTGGCCCTAAGTAACGATTCTGTGGCCCTAAGTAACGATTCTGTGGCCCTCAGTAACAATTCTGTATCCCTCAGTAACAATTCTGTCTGTCCCTGAGTAACAATTCTGTGTCCCTAAGTAACGTTTCTGTGGCCCTAAGTAACGTTTCTGTGGCCCTAACTAACGTTTCTGTGGCCCTAACTAACGTTTCTGTGGCCCTAAGTAACGTTTCTGTGGCCCTAAGTAACGATTCTGTGGCCCTAACTAACGTTTCTGTGTCCCTAAGTAACGTTTCTCTGTCCCTAACTCTCTCCCTGAATACAGCCAGGTCTGCCTCTGTTGAATGACTGGAGGCAAATGGAGAATTCTAAAATGGCCGCCATTTATAGCTCGACCATTACACTGTGCTGGCTGGCTGGCTGCTGATTGGCTAATGCGATCACATGTCATGAATGAATGCATTATGGGTCAGCGCGCCTTGTCTGCGCGCCTTCCCAGACATCCCCGCTCCGTCGCCGCACATGTCGCCGCCATTTTAGGAAAAATTTCGATTCGCGCATCCGAAGTCTGCTTATTTTTGGATTCAACGCGAATCGAAATTTTCCTAATATTCAAAACGAATTCCACTTCGCCTAGTTCGATTCGCTCATCTCTAATAGTAACCATGCATCACACCACCACACAGCACACACAAGCAGGTACATGTTATAAAGAGCACAAGGCATATTCACTGCTGTGAATGGGCCCTAACACTTTTTAAAGGCTATGTTCACCTTTCTGACAAAAGTAATAAATGCACATTTTTTGCAGGTAAAGAAATATGCATTTATTATATTTGTCTGCAGAAGCCTGTACAGCATTGCACCAGCGGTCATTAGATTGCTGATGCCATGCAGGGCTTGCCGTACGGGATGTATGAGCAAGCAGATATACTGACAGCTTCAATGAACTACCCCGGTGCTCAACAACATGGTGGTAGTTCACTGAAAACTACAAGCCGACAGCCGCTAAGGATGCCAGGACTTGTAGGTACTCATTCACAGAACTCTGTGGATGAGTGACATGGCCGTGTGGGCGAAATGTAGCACACAGACTGGATTGATCTGGCAATTTTGATCCCAGGTTCTGATCCCTTTATGGAGCAAGCAGCCAGGCACAGGCTATTTTCAGCCAGGTGCATGAAGTCTCACTCCTCAGTAACCAGGCAGATAGTGTCTTTTGTGTTGTTTTATTTATGTTGTTGAACTGGGATAGGGGTTGAACTAAATAGACACTATCATTAAGTCAAGTCACACTGCCTTCCCTGTACAAAAAGATAGCAGGCAGCTTTTAGCACAGGGGACTCCTCTAAGACACAACCCTGGTAGTAGGTCTGGAACGATCCCTCTAGTAAGAAAGGGGTATAGGCAACAGTCTTGATCCTGAGAATTGTCTAAGGTCTACTCACTGTGATCCAGACAACCTGAAGGCCTCCTCTCAGCTTCAGTTTGAATCTGGCTTGAAGTTTCCCAAGAAGATCCCCTCTGGGTGTTGCCTTGGGTGTTCCTGCGACTTTGGAAGTGATCCTATGGCTCTTTGGTGAGCAAGAATCATCCAGGACGTCTTAAAATGACCCTGCATTCACTATATCTGGTCTCCCACAGTACACAGAACATGGAAATGCAATTATTTTAGTAAATATAAACTGCTAAATACCTTTTCTCATCAGTAGTTAGAGCAGTCCTGTGTTTAGCAGAGCACTGGTTAAAGCTTGTAGGAGGAGTTTTCATTTTGTTCTAGGAGGATGCAGAACCCCTGACCCTCTGTCTGGACAGTGCTGATTGGCCCTGTGCTGATCACATGCTATTTTCCAAGAAAAAAACCTCTCTAGCAATACACACCAAACTGAGCATGTGCAGAGTGTCTCCACACCATATATCTTATCAGGAGATAAGAGGGGGACACTGGAAGAAGGGGAGGATCAGAGAAGTGAGGATCAAACAGACTTTGTACACAATGCAGAGGATTAACCCCTTAGGTTCCACAGTGAGTATAACAAGCATGCTTTACTGCATAGTAACACTTTAAAGTCTCACTTAAGCCTTGAAAGGTTTAACAGACTTCCAAGCTGGATCAGTCACCTGCCGTCGAAGGACCCTTCTACTTTCTGCTCTAACCCTTCTATGGCCCCCTGCTGGCCATTTCCTTCCCAAGCAGGGATTGGATGAGACTGTACCCAGGGCAAGCCCAGTCTCTGCCCTCTCCTGCTCACTATGTTTCCAGAAGGCTCTGGCCAGGGGGAAAGCGGCCAACGTGCGGTTGCAGAAATCAGAGTAGGCAACACACAATTATGTCTCGGCTTCTAATGGCAGAGCCAAGTAACTAGCTTTGCTTCACTTCTACTTAAACTAGGAGGGCGCTACACTAGTGTAAAATGTGCATTGTGCTGCAGGAAAACACAGATGCTGACAACCCCGAAAACAATAGGCAACTTTTTAAAATGAATCTTTCTTTAGATTTAGAGCACATCAAATTAGGTCTGTTAAACATGAGTATCCCTGGTGATCAATCCCATACCTGCAGGTTATATCCGTTATGATCTATGGTGGCTTTTTACCTTGGCTTTCTTGTAACATTTGGCGGCGTTAAGCTCTCCGGTGGAGTGAACTTGTTTTTCTTGTACATGTCGCCATCGCACAATACTTCACAACAAGAGACATGAGTCGGGGATAATTAAGCCATTTCAGTTGCTCACCAGGTGAAACCCTTTCAAGCAGTTTTGTAAGATCTCTTGTGTGATCTTTGGATTGTGGAACATAAAGCACTGATATTCTCCAGAGTGTCACTTTTCTCAGGTAAAGCAGGAGTGACAGGCAATACAGAGGGACGAGTGACAAGAAGGGACAAGTGAAAATGAAATGGTTTGCACGGTAGCTCATTATTGTACAGTGTGTGTCTTGTAGGTATCTCTAGGGTCTCTTACTGATTTGCTTTCAGCTGCTTATTAAATGAGATCTGTGGAGCGGGACGCTCTGTGCAGTGTCCTCAAAGGCCTCTTTGTGGTTCAGTCTTCCAGCTTTATTTTATTATTCGAGAAAGAATTGTTACCTCTGTGTTTGAAGAAATATAGGTCCACATTTTTTCCTGAAAAACAGCAACTTATACAAGTAGTGTGTGAAATAGAACAATCTCCTGTTATAAATAGTACTAGATTACTGTATAATCTACTACTTGAGTACAAAACACAATTTTGTTTGTTTTTTCTCTATATTTTCACCTGGCGATCCAGCTAGTAAGTCTGTTTTTTTTTTTCAACTTCCTTTAACAGACTAAAAATCCAGCAAAAATGGCAGTTAGTGGATTGAGAAAAACCATTTATCACTGACCTGGGTGCTTACAATTGTCATCTATTGTTTATTTATGTAAAACCTTCACTTTCCACTCCCCAGAATGATAATGCTGCTGTCCAAAGGTATTGCTATTGCTCCTCCATCCCTAACGGAGATGCCTTAAGACAAAAAATGTATTACTGGTTGGATCACTTAGTGAATATAATGGTGAAAAAGCCCTAAAAAAGATAACCAATGCTGCAACCACATTGAAGGTTTGGCTGCAATATTTTACATTTGCAGCCACCCTGCCTTAAGCGGGAGTGTCTAAATTTAGTTCTGCATGCCTGTAGTCAGCCAATGCTAATTTGTAGTCTGTGGTTTGCTCAGCTTCCCCTGGCTGTCAGTTATCCATTTTGTTAGTAGGTGGCACTGTCTCCTCTGGCATTAGTGAGAGATCTTACAGTAGGTAGGAGTTATGAATATTCATATATTTTCCCAGACCACCACTAGGAGTTTCTTGTGCCAGTGGTGCATTATGGGAAAGGATATAAATATTCAAGGCTGGCTGATGCAAGCTCTCTTCCTACTGGCTGTGGCCAGGAGAAGGTATCTTTGATGGAGCTCCTGATTTAGGCCTACCTAGCCTGAAAGGGGCACTGGGAAGCAGTGGCGCCTGAAGCTGAGGTCTGGTGCTGCTGATCTTCACTGGATTGTAATCCGTGTACTGGGGTGGGCTCCCCAGGATACAGTGAAGTCACGAACAAGGAAAGCAATCCCAACACCAGATTTTGCCACAACAGAATCTTACTTAGATGTGGCAAATAAACACAACCACAAATGCTGGAAACATACAATAAATTTATATACACCCAGCCCAAAGGCTGAGACCCTTGTGCTGCACAGCATGGCGCCTTCTGATGGATGAAGGTAGAAAATGAAGTAATTTACCTACTGGCGGGCACAACTAAGCTGCCACACCTTACCTGTTATTACCCTAAAAGAGCAGGAATCAGTGTATGGGTGTATGGTATGGGCTAGCCTGCGGTGCAGCACAACAGCTTACAATCTTACACAAATCTACAGTATTCCCCCTCCCATAACTGGTCCTGTAGCACATGCCTGAGTATTCCTTCTGAGCAAAAGACCGGCTTGAGTTTGTAGGATTTTATCAGCTCTCCAATGTGAAATGTCACTTTAAGTTGTGGAGTCCTTCCAATAATCAGTAACAACACTTGTGGCCTGACACAGAGACCCTAACTAACTAACTATAGACCTGGACTCACTCTCAAGGCACCAACACTGAAATTATGTGCGTGCACGATCTTACAGACCCAGGTCTGCTTTGCATCTGCTGGTGACTCTGAACAGAACAAATGTCTCTCCAACAAGCATGTGGTCTTGCCGTATATGTTGCTTAGTTCCGCTGCTCTCATCAGCCTTCCTGGCAGTAATCTCATCAGCTTCCTGGCAGCAATCTCATCAGCATTCCTGGCAGCAATCTCTGGTTACTGAGGGGTGCTCTCACACCTGGATGTCATCAGATTCTCAGCTCACACGGCCCCCCTCATTCACCATTCTGCAGAACATGGATGCTCTCTCTCCTCTGTGTGAAAACTCCACCTCTTCATGAATATCGAAATCTCTATGCAGTCTGAGGCTGTGTTAGAAAAACAGTGACATCTTGTGGCTAAACTGCAGAATGTCAGTCAAAACATTTAATTTACTCCACACAAGCAGTATTCAAACAATGAGAGCTGTTTCCCCATCTCACAAGATGCAGCATAGAGTCCCATGAAGGCTGGTTGACTCTCCTGCTGAAGATGGAAGCTACTGTTGGTGCTGATTGCTAGTGAATCTTAAAACAGAAATGTTAGTCCCGACTTAAAGGCTCTTTTCCCCTTGATGTGATCAAGAAGCAATAGGGCCTGAAGTTGAGGCCTGGTGCTGCTTATCTTCACTGGATGAAGCATAGAGTTCCATGAAGGCTGGTTGACTTTCCTGCTGAAGATGGAAGCTACTGTTTGGTGCTGATTGCCAGAGAATCTTACCACCAAAACGTCAGTCCTGACATAAAGGCTCTTTTCCCCGTGATGTGATCAAGAAACAATGGGGCCTGAAGTTGAGGCGTGGTGCTGCTCATCTTCACTGGATGCAGCATAGAGTCCCATGGAGGCTGGTTGACTCTCCTGCTGAAGATGGAAGCTACTGTTTGGTGCTGATTGCTAGAGAATCTTACCACAGAAATGTCAGTCCCAACTTAAAGGCTCTTTTCCCTGTGATGTGATCAATGGAGTACCGGAGTTCTGCTTTAAATCTAAGCGTCTGCAACCCTAACCCTCTCTCCTATGGAATGTGAGTATTAAATTCCTTTTTTGTTTTATCTAAAAGTGACCGGCACCCACCTTTCTACACACCCCATCATTATACATCATCAGAGACTTACCCCTGAGGTGAAATGGCAGTCCATCCTGTCTCCAGGGGTAATGCTATACCTCCAGGGGTTGGGGGGGGGTACTACACATTTTCGTATTTGGGTTTAATACTGCTTAAGATAAATATTTAATGATTTCCAGATGTGACCAGCTAACCAGGAAATATAGTGGAGGCAGTTGAATCGTGCCTGTTCTTCCATCTGCCCTCTGATGTATAATACCGCCTTTACAAACAAATGTTCAGTGTGTAGAACCAAAGCAGCAGAGGTCTTTGAAATAATGGTATAGGGGTTGATTTACTAAAGCTGGAGAGTGCAAAATCTGCTGCAGCTATGCATGGTAGCCAATCAGCTTCTAACTTGTTCATTTAAGCTTTGTCAATAATACCGGAAGCTGATTGGTTTCTATGCAGAGCCTCACCAGATTTTGCACTCTCCAGTTTTAGTAAATCAACCCCATTGCATCTTAAAGTAGTACTAAAAGCAAAATTAAAAATTACATTGGATACAGTCTTTCATTAGCATTACAAAGCATTCCTTTTTCTGAGTCACTCCAGTAACTTAAGATGGCTATACAAGGATTAAAATTTGAACAGTTCAGAAAGGAAGGGCTGAAGTTTGGTCAGTCTGTGGCCAACCCTGCTCAACAGTAGTCAATTGTTCAATCAGTGGCTGCAGCCACTGATCAGAATACTCTAACAGCGGCAGTCCCTCTGTCAGAATACAATGTCCCTGGTGGGGGAATTCCTCCATTCACCTTGCTGACTGAATGAAAAAAAAAACAACCATCTAGGGCAGGGGTCTCCAAACTATGGCCCTCCAGGTGTTGAGGAACTGCAAGTCCCATGAGGCCTTGCAAGACTCTGACAGCCACAGGCAAGACTTGCAGAGGCATGATGGTACTTGTAGTACTTCAACAGCCGGAGGGCCATAGTTTGGAGACCCCTGATAGGGTCAGCTTTAGTTTTTAACCTTTTGATCCTGCTGTTATTTTTCAGTGCCCCAAAACAAACCAAGATGTGTAGCAAAAGTGGCAGTTAGAGCATTGAGACAAACCATTTAATGCAAAACTAAACCTTCTTATCCTTTACAGCCAAGGAAGCTGCCATCTAAGCCTCTCTGTGGTCTAGAGCTGCCATGGTGCTGCACATGTGACACCAGCCATTTAATGACTGGACAATTTGGTTGAGCGCACAAGCAAATGTGACAATTATTCACAGCATGCATGTAACTGTTTTGGGATACCTTTCAATCAATGAGTTTAGTTTCGCTTTATGACTGATAGCAGTGCTTACAATGGTCATCTGTTTCTTTAAAACCTTTATGCCTAAAGGGAAGGAAACTATGGAGTTGATTTACTAAAGGCAAACAGACTGTGCACTTTGCAAGACGCTCCAGAGCTTAACAGCTTCCTGACCCCCCTGTAGCAGAACTACTGCTACATGGCGGAAGGGCTGCACAAAATCACGCATATATATGTGATTTTGTCTTTTCGGGTAGTGGGCACACACACCCTACCCGTGCTGCCATTGGCGGCTACAGCTGTCAGTCACCGGGTCCCGGATAGAGATTCCCCGCCGGTACCTGGCGATCGCCGAGGAACACTGAGGGCGGAGAGGTCTGTATGTAAACAATACAGATCTCCCCCCTGTCAGCACCAGCATGCTGCTTTGTATTGCTCAGCATAGCTAAACAATACAAAACAGCATGGCTCCCTAATAAAACACAGCACACAGTACAACACACAGCACACTGTTAACAATTTGATCACCTCAGATGGTAACCCCTTCCTGCCCAGTGTCATTAGTACAGTGTCAGTGCTTTTTATTAGCACTGATCATTGTATTCGTGTCACTGGGGATGTCAGTGACAGTTAGTCAGTTCCCCCCCCCCAGTGTCAGAATGCCTACCGCAGTCTCGCAGTCCCGCTATAAGTCGATCGTCGCCATTACTAGTAACAAAAAAAATTCCAGTATATATACCGCCATTTGTAGACGCTATAACTTTCATGTAAACCAATTAATTTACATGTATTTGGATATTTATTTTGCAAAGACATGTAGCACAATACATTTTGGCTTAAATTTATGACGAAATCTGATTTTTAAATTTTTCTACTGGATATGTTTTATAGCAAAAAGTAAAAATTTTTTTTTTGTTTATAGCGCAAAAAATTAAAACCGCACAGGCGATCAAATAGCACCGAAAGTTCTATTCACGGAAAAAAAAAAGGACATAAATTTCATTTGGGTGCAGGACTGTGCAATTGTCAGTGAAATTAACGCAGCGCCGTAGTGCAAAAAATGGCCTGGTCAGGAAGGGGGGGAAATTCTCTAGAGGGCAAGTGGTTAATAAATGATGTGAAGTTTCACTTTCCAAAGAATACCCAATCACATGCAAGGAAAATAAACAAAAAAAGGATTTGTGCTTGTACATGACAAGACAGCAGAGCTACCTCATTTACTAAGCTCTGGAGCAACTGCACTTACAGAATGCACAGCCTATTTGTCTTTAATGTAGTAAAACAATCCCCTGTGTCTGTTACTGAAAGTGATAGCAAAATGTTATAGCAAAAAGTCAAAAACATTGTTTTTTTTCTCAAAATTGTCAGTCTTTTTTTTATAGCACAAAAAATTAAAAAATGCACAAGCGATCAAATACCACTGAAAGAAAGCTCTATTCATGGGAAAAAAAGGACGTAAATTTAATTTGGGTGCAGTGTTGCATGGCCGCGCAATCAAGTAAAGTAAGGCAGCGCTGTATCGCAAAAGGTGGCCTGGTCAGGAAGGGAGGGTAACTCCTCTGGAGGGCAAGGGGTTAATCATAGGCTTAAACTGAGATAAGAAAAAAAATAAAGGAGAATGATGGTGCTGCACACCATGTATAGCAAATATGACTGTTCATGTGTATATACTTTAGATTGTACACTCCTTGAGGGTTAGGGACTGATGTGAATGCACAATATATATGTAAAGTGCTGTGTAAATTGTCGGCGCTATATAAGTACCTGAAATAAATAAATATACAAACTACATATACAGTAGTAATAAAGCTCTGAAATCATAAGCATGCATTGATCAAATTATCAACATTCAGTAAATACAAACCATACAATGTTAGGACCATAAACTCCCTTTACGTTTTTACTGCTGCTTTGGCCATGGCTCTTTTGATTATTATGAGCGATGTCTGCTAATCCCACTGCAACTCTTGAGTGACCAGGGCCTTCCCATCACTTCATCTACAATAAGAAATATTGATAGTATAGAAGTAGAACAGAAATTTCATAGTTGAACTTTTAACTCACTTTTGGGTTGAGCAGACTATTACAAAGCAGAAAATTGTTGGCAGATAGCAGTAGGAGAGATCAATGTGTCAGATTGCTATCCTCAGTCTTCAACAAATGTGTTAGTTGAGGGCATAATTCAACTGTGCTGGTGTGAATTGGATTACAAGTGTTGGTGAGGCAGAATAAAATAGAGTTTGATAGCAACACATGTAGCTCTCTCCCAAGCTACTATGAAGGGGGATGTTTTAATTTCACACAGGAATGGACATAAGATTGCCATCCATTGTGTAATGAGAAGCCTACACTCTGGGCGTACAATTTAAAAAGAAGAAATAAAAGTCTGGCTCAAGGCAATGCAGCTACACCAGTTTAAAGCAGACGTTGCAGTATGGTCAATTTTTAAGCCGACTTAAAACCATTTTGTAACTTAAATTGTAAGTCCTTCCATACTTTCTGCTCTAGATTGACAATACCTCTGCTCCATACTGGCAGGATCTCCGGGTTATAATCAAAACAAAAACCTGTAAAAAGAAAATGAATGGAGCCATCACATCCAAAGACTGCTACAACACAGTATGTTACACTTTAGGCCTAGTTTACACTTGCTAAATAACTATAAAAATGGAGGCTTAAAAGTGGTAGGTGTCGCTTAAAATACACAATATGTTGCCCAATAACCAAAAAAGCCTGCAGAAAAAATAATGTGAACAGAGAATTCACAAGAAAAAGCAGTGACATGAAGGACAATGCAATAATCAAATTAATTATCAAAATATGCTTTTATTAGCAAAATAGCAATGTAAGACGATTAAATCAATATTCACCCTTCTCCTTTATAATCCCTCAAAAAGTCAATACTTCCTCCCTAGAAAGTGCAATATCATATATATAACCTTTTTGTGATATATTATAATAAATTAAATAAAAATAAATTCAAACATGAAGTGAACATTAAAGTCCAATGAATCAATAAAGGTGTCCAAAAAGAAAGTCCAAACAGTTTTCCAACTTTTTCATCCAATAGAAGGATTAACTCCTCTTCCATCCAATATGCACCTCAAAGTAAAAAATACAAAATCTAGTGCATTACCTTAGTAAATAAAAATAATCACTCCGTGCAAATCACAATTCACTTCAAAAACATTTGTGCAACAGAAGAAAAAAAAATTATTTTAATTTAATTTATTTATTATAATATATCACAAAAAGGTTATATATATGAAAATGTAAGACGATTGATTAAAGACTGCTGGTAGCCATGGCCTCAATACAAGACAATACAAAGATCAACCTTAAAACAAAAAATGAAAATAAAAAAGAGAGACATCATGGCTAGGCCATAATTGTACTATGCTGCAGAGACAATGACGATAGGTGAGCGCCAAGGAATCCCACCGGGACTGGGTGCATGTAGCCGATGTGAATGGCCAGCTTTTATGTCAATGACGTGTGACGCCAACGTGTTTCGCCGATGGGCGTATTTTACTCAGCTTCGTCAGGACCTAGTTCCATGCCAATAGAGGTTACACCTTTATAACTTTGATGATTGGTCTATAGCAATATTGCATTTTCTCCATGATATATGTATCTCCACCATGGTGGTGCACCCCGATGTGTCTTTGCTGTATGAGCAAAAGACCTTTGAGTCGTTGTCTCTGCAGCATAGTACAATTATGGCCTAGCCATGATGTCTCTCTTTTTTTATTTTTTATTTTTTTTGTTTTAAGGTTGATGTATTGTATATAAACTACTAAAGCTACTCAGTTCAACTTGTCAGCCAGCCCCAGCCTAACAATGTTTTTTTCCACAAGGAACATGGATAGGTATAACTTATCAAAAAGGGGGATAAGATAGCCAGTTCAACATGCCAGCCAGCCAACAACCAAATTAACCGGTCTAACAGTATGCGTTTAAAAACAGGTGTTTAGTTAGCACACATTTGCAAATACATACGTAAGCCACAGAGCCACATCACGGCACCCTGACATTCTGTGGTCCTAACTCTACAAATTTTGGGAGTCCTCCATAGTAGAGGCACACGTATTTAATTTTATACTCATACTGTTAGACAGGTTAATTTGATTGTTGGCTGGCTGGCATGTTGAACTGGCTATCTTATCCCCCTTTTTGATAAGTTATACCTATCCATGTTCCTTGTGGAAAAAGCCGTTGTTAGACTGGGGCTGGCTGACAAGTTGAACTGGGTAGCTTTAGTAGTTTGTTTAATGCCCGTCCATGTTCACTGCTATAAAAGCCAGTTATAGACCAGGGCAGTGACCAACTTCATTTGCATGATGTTTGTATTGTCTATTTGTATTGAGGTGATGGCTATCAGCAGTCTTTACTCAATTCTCTTACATTGCTATTTTGCTAATAAAAGCATATTTTGATCATTAATTTGAGTATCGCATTGTCCTTCATTTTACCGCTTTTTCTTGTGAGTTCTCTGTTCACATAATTTTTTCTGCTAGTTTAAATTTGCACCTGGTGGTTGGTCATAAACAGGAGGTTGGACCACAGTTTTACCATCTCCATGACCACCCGCCTTAACAGAAAGCAAGCTGTGATGCTTTGCGGACACAGGAAGAATTTTATTCTCCTACAAATTCAATGGGCAGTACCACCCCTGAACACAACCCATTCAAATGGGGCCACACCGCAAAACGCATGCAATTGTGGCATAGTGGTGCAGAATTTACGGGGTTAAAACAGGCTGGCATACTATCTCTGAGTTGCCTGTCAACCAACGTCTGAAAAGCTATCCACCAAAGCTTGCTGTTAAGAGGGCAATGAGAAATTAAATGAGCCCTTCAAAGTATTTCACAGCCCCGTCTGGTCAAATCTAACATGCAAAGCTGTTGACTGTTGTTAATGATGTCCTATTCCTATTAGCTGTCAGTGCTGTCATGGTGATGGGACAGATGGCCATTGTCAAAGGATGGAAATTTAAGTGGATCTGCCTGCACTCAGATCCACTCTCCTTTTACTGTCTTGTTGTGTTTAAGGGATTCCTGGGTTGTGGGAATGAAGAGTATCTAAACCCAAAATCAAACATTTAAAGCCTAAGTTTAGTAAAAAAAAAAAAAAAAAAAAATCTATGAATGGAGGAGGCAGACTTTTCAATAATCTGCCCATCCACCATACATAGATCGCTTTCCATTCATAGAAGTGATAGTACACCTTCTGGGAATGGAGTACGTGAGGGAAAGGGTGAGCATAGTCATACAGTCTTGCGCCTGTTCGTTGCCACACTGGAAGATTACAGAAGTGGAGTTAGGAGGGAAATTGGAGGAGAAAGATTTCTACTAGAGCAAGAGCCAGCGGCACAAGGGACACAACACATTCATAGCAAGTAATGTCCCTTGTGTTAATGTTTTTTTCTTTTTACTAAACGTGGGCATTAATGTACTGCAAACCACCTGGTAATTCTGCAGATAATGTTCTACCCCTGGGTGGGTGCTCCTCCACTGTATCTATAGAAGTAGTCATGGTTGCCATGGATTGCACACATCTGTCTGTGTTCATCTCCATTACATGGAGGATGTAGAGATTAGTAGTTTACAGAAGGATGATAACTCTTCCCGTTCAAATCATAGGAAGTAACAAGAACACGATTTCTGGCAAAATGAACAGTATTTTCTATACTTCATAACAATGTTCTTAGCTTAAAAATAAAACTTATCCAGTCTAGGGGATGGTAAGCTGCAAAATATTACAATTTTTGTTCTTCGGTTTAGTTATTCTCGAACATATTGTGATAGAGCAGCAAAATAGGTGGGGTTGCAAATTAACTTTAGGTGGCAGTTTAACCTCCTTGGTGGTCTAACTAATCAATATTTTTGAATGTCAAAGTGGTACATTGTTTTGCATGGAAATTTGTTGTTTTATATTGTAGACCTATAATTCTTAGGAATAACTTGCTTAAATCTGTCCAAACAAGAGTCTAGTAAACATGCCGGGTATGATAAAGTTTGAAACACGAAATCATAAATTGTAATATAATAAATAATTAAAAAAAAAAATAATATAATAATAATAATAATAATAATAATACATTTAATTCAACAATGTATTCAAACCAAAAACACTGAAATTTGAAATAGAGCACCAAGTTTGCACATCACTGAGCTCAGTCGCAGAATCGGTTTCAGTGTCTAATGACGAATTTCCCCACGAATCACTATTGCTCAATTCTGCAAGCGATTCTAATTCACTATTGCTGTTTTCTAGCTGGTCGAAAACCGCTTTTGACCTAAAGGGATGCTTTTTGGATGCCATGGATGTTCTCAAGTTTCCAGGTAGAAAGAACGGTAAAAGTGCAGGCAGGGCACAGGACAAAGCACTATTATGCTGTTACACAGTTAATATTTATGTTAATGTACATGAGAATTCATATAGTTTATTCTTTGTACCATTTCCTATGGATGTTTCTATAGTTAGTTATATGCTGCCATCCAGTGGCCTTATTTGTTTTTCATATTACCTCCCTGAGATCTATGACACAATTCCTGTGCATATGAAGCTCCTCCCTTCTTCTTGAGTTCAGCACTTCCTGTGTCATGGAGGCAGCTAACAGACCACATGTAACAGGCACACATGTATTCTGCATAGTACGCTACAGAAAGTATCATCTTTTGACCGCATAATACTGGAAACCATTCATTCTGCTGTATCCTGTTGTCACATGTACAGAATAAAGCAACTTCTGGATGAACACAGTATTGGTGAGTTCAAGCGATCTGATAAGGATTGTCCTCAGTGATTATATCTGCTTATACAGGCTAGGCAGAGAGGTCTCACAAGGGATAAATCGCTATCACAACAATCTGAGTCAGAATAACTATGGACAAAACTGATGTGAAATGGTTTGATACAGTAATGTAATCCTAACAGATTACAATGTATTGTGTGTATGTCATATTTCTACTTTTTTTTAATCTCCCGCCGGTTCCGCCCCCCTGCGTACCGACGCTTGCAGGGAATGGAACCTGGATGCAGGCATTGGCTTGAAGACAGAGCGGGAGGACATCATGGGATTGCAGGACAAGGTAAAGAATTGGGGAAGCACTGTAGAGTAATCCCGAATGTGGCTCAGGGTTACCGCTTTTGGTACTGTAAATTAACCCCGAGCCACACTCGGGATTAACGCTAGGAAGGTTAAAGAGACACTTTCCGTTTGGTCATTCAGGACAAAGGAAAAGAGTCTCTCTAAGCCCCACCACTGTCCCGCTTATTCCTTCCAAGCCCCTTTGCCACTCCATTGCTCAGCTGTGGCTGGTGCAAAATATTCTGTTCATGTGACCTACTACCATATTGAAGTGCTTGGGCCTAGTCAGTTTTCAGGCTCCAACATTTGTAATGTAAGTCAACAACCCTGTGTATGTTCTGACACCATACAACACAGAGCTTATCCATGGTTAGGACAATGGTTTATACACTTCTCAAAAAAATTAAAGGAACACTTTTTAATCAATTTTTTTGTGCGATATATCAGTTCACCATTGAACAATGTACACTGCTCAAAACACTTTTTAATCAGAGTATAGCATCAAGTCAATTAAACTCCTGGGATATTGGTCTGGTCAGTTAAGTAGCAGAGGGGGTTGTTAATCAGTTTCAGCTGCTTTGGTGTTAATGAAATTAACAACAGATGCGCTAGATGGGCAACAATGAGATTACCCCAAAAACAGGAATGGTTTTACAGGTGGAGGTCACTGACAATTTTTTTCCTACTCATCATTTCTGACTGTTTTTCACTAGTTTTGCATTTGGCTATGGTCAGTGTCACTACTGGTAGCATGAGGCTATATCTAGACCCTGCAGAGGTTGCACAGGTAGTCCAACTCCTCCAGGATGGCACATCAATACGTGCCATGCCAGAAGGTTTGCTGTGTCTCCCAACACAGTTTCAAGAGCATGGAGGAGATTCCAGGAGACAAGCAGTTACTCCAGGAGAGCTGGATAGGGCCGTAGAAGGTCCTTAACCCATTAGCAGGACCGGCATCTGCTCATTTGTGCAAGGAGGAACAGAATGAACACTGCCAGACAGCCCTACAAAATGACCTCCAGAAGATCACTGGTGTGAAAATCTCTGACTAAACAATTAGAAACAGACTTCATGAGGGTGGCCTGAGGGCCCAACATTCTCTAGTGGGCCCTGTGCTCATTGCCTGGCACCATAGAGCTCGATTAGCATTTGCCATTGAACACCAGAATTGGCAGGTCCACCATTGGCGCTCTGTGCTTATCACAGATTAGAGCAGGTTCACCCTGAGCACATGTGACAGACATCAAAGGATCTGGAGAAGCCGTGGAGAACATTAAGCTGCCTGCAACATCATTCAGGATGACCATTTTGGTGGTGGGTCAGTGATGGTCTGGGAAGAAGTATCCATAGAGGAACGCACAGACCTCTACAGGCTAGACAATGGCACCCTGACTGCCATTAGGTATCGGGATGAAGTCCTTGGACCCATTGTCAGACCCTATGCTGGTGCAGTGCATCCTGGGTTCCTCCTGGTGCACAACAATGCCCGGCCTCATGTGGCGAGAGTATGCAGGCAGTTCCTGGAGTATGAAGGAACTGATACCATGGAATAGCTCCCATGCTCGCCTGACCTAAATCCAATAGAACACCTCTGGGATATCATGTTTCGGTCCATCCAATGCCATCAGGTTGCACCTCAGACTGTCCTATAAACTAAAGAACAAGCTTAACCACTTGTTCCTGCTGGGGACAATCTGGTTTGCCTCTGAGTCAGACAGGTCATGGTGAAGGATAATACGTATCTGACCTAATATCTGATAACAAGAACATGTCTTTTACTGATCTCAGGGCAATATTTAAGCTAAGAATTTCTATAATTACCAATCCTTGGATCCAGATTGTTTGCACTGCTTATTTTCTTTTTCAATAAAATGTTATTGATTTTTTTTTTTAATGTACAGTGAACAGATTTTATATAAACTGTAGAACAAGGGGAAAGTGATGAGAGCCAAGATCAATCCATCAATATTATGTCACATATCATATACTGTATATGAACAAAAAAAGAACATCATACTAACACTAATTATGATAAATCACAGTGCAAATAATTGATAAATACAGTTACATAGGTGTAGATTGTACCTCCATTTTGTGCAAATATTTGGAGAAAAGGGCAGTGGTAGAAGGGTAAAAGGATCTCTAACTTCATTCCTCCAAAACCAAAGGATCTTCAGCTTTTTCCATATGACTTGCTGTGGGACAGATAAGGTTAATCAATATCCCAATAGGAATGTGTTGAAATTTAGGCTTCATGCACACTAGCGTTTTTTTTTAGCTCCTAGAAGCTGTTAATAGCATTTTTTTTCTGCTCCTAGAAGCTAGTGTTATCCTATGTGTCCATGCACACTAATTTAGACTATTAGCGTTTTTTGAGTTTCCACTTCTATGAGCAGAAAAAAAATTATTTTGTAGCTTTTTTCCAGCTTTTTCTGTTTTGTTTCTGCATGTACTGTAAAAATGCTAATAACACACTAACGCTCCTGAACAGCTATTAAAACGCTACTAATAAATGCTATTATCAATGTTTTTTATCTAGCATTTTTTGAGCTTAAAAAAAAATGCTTGTGGGCATGGAACCTTATGAGGAAGCTGCCAGAAGCTACTCTGCAATATTAAGAAAGGGGAAAACAATATGCAATTGGTGCTGGACTCCACTCAGAATTTCCTGAATGTTTAATCGTTTTCTACTAGAATGTATCATGCAAATGTGGACAGAGGGAAACATATTATCATTGTTGGCAGTTACTAGTGTTTGGCTTGATGTTCGAGTTGAACGTACGTTTGACTCGAACATCGGCCAATCGTGTGTTCGGTGAACACACGAACAGTAAGGGCAATCGGTGGGCTGTTCGCCCACCGTGCCCCACAATGCACTGCCCTCTGACAGTGCATTGTGATTGGCCAAATCAATGCACCTGACCACAGATCACATGCTGATGTCACAAGGGGGCGGGGTCTTACTGTTGACATTACCGGGTGGCCCTGCCCCTAAGATATTTAGGAACTGTCGGGTCAGCAGTGGCAGGGGGCATTGTGATTGATATTGAATCTACTTCGGGGGACATTTTTAAAATTTTTGTTTTAAATAAGGACTGTCTACTGTAATTTTTTTACACTATACTTTTTTTGTGAATGAGTAGCAGTACCATGTACCCGATACACATTCACATGGGGCGGCGAGATCTGGGGGGATTCAAGATAAGCCCCCTGCCCGCAGACCCCCACAACAACTAGCCACGGTTGTGGGGAAGAGGTCCTTGTCCTCATCAATATGGGGACAAGGTGCTTTGGGGACAAACCCCCCCTACCCCAGAGCACCCCCCATGTTGAGGGCATGTTGGATAAGGGTCTGGTATGAATTTTTGGGGAGACTCCCTTGTCATTTTTTTTTTTATTTTGGCGTGGAGATTCCCCTCAAAATCCATAGCAGACCTGAAGGGCCTGGTATAGATGGGGGAGGGGCCCCACGCAGTTTTTTGTTTGCAAAATTTTACATAGCTGGCAATTCTTTGTACATTCAGCCTTCAGCGGGGAAACCCGCTGCAACAATAAAGCATGTGTTCACTACTAAATTACCGCATGACTTAATAAAATAACTCATGCAGTATTTTAGAAGGTGTTTTTGGAAAAGTGCTGTGTGGTATTTTACTGCATACTCAGATGCGGTAAGATACCGCTTAGCGAATTGTCCTGGTTCGAAGTTCCTGGTTGAACTTTCATTAGGTTCAAATGTTCTACTGCAAACCAAACAGGGAAAAGTTCGACCCATCACTAGTGGCTATGTCCAGTGGCCATGAAATGCTAAAATGGTGCTCCAGGTGTCTATTTGTAAGCAATCCTAATAGACTTCAATATTAAACATTTTGTATATACTGTACACTACTTTAAAATGAATGCCTTGCTATTATATTTGGAGTGTGCAGAGATAATATTGTGCCACAGCAGTTTATGGTCATGATCAGTCTAGGTGAGTCTGTGTGGAAAATAGCTTGAGCCCAATTTCTAATCTCTAGTTAAAGCAATAAAGGTTGATGTAGCACCCTCTTTGTTAGGCTGCTAGGGTTTAGGTGATTTTAGTGAAGCACTACCCTCTTAGGGGATGCTGGATTTGAGTTGGGTCCCCCTATGCTGTGCACAGCCAGGCAACATGCATTTTCCTTGAAGAGCACCAAAGGCTCTTTCTAGTGTACCTCCTCAGCCCCCAGGTGATTCCTACTCTTCACCCAGCTGAACTGAGGGTATTCCCTGGGCAAGGGGGCCCAAGAGCTGGTAATTTGGAACAGTCCCAGATGAGAAGCTAGCTGGGTCTTGCACCTGACTGCAATCTCCCCTTATCCAGCCCAGGGGGTGTAAGAGCACTCACAATGTCCTCTCCTATTAGCCTGGTGGGTTGGTGGCTGCCTTCAGGCCTTATGTTGGGCTGGCTCCTTCCCTGCTATACAGGCTGTCCTCAATGGGAGACGTTGAGGCAGTGGAGATCCTCTTTTCCAGCGACCTGCCTGTAGGTGGGCTTCCTTCCCTGGGGCCCCCTCGCAGGCTCCACACTCCAGCCTTCTTCAATCCATCTTCCATCTTGCCAAGCATCTTGGTTGGGTTTGGTCAGAATCCCTTGAATGTGTAGATCAGCCACTACACACATCTGCCCACTGCTTCTAGAACTTTCTCCAAACTTCTAGGCAGGGGAAAGCTCAGAGGTCTGAGTCTGCAGAGCCTTCTAGCTCCTGACCAAAATTTGACCCCTCTGACTATTACACCTGGGCTGTTATTCAGCCCCTGTCTAATCACTAGGGTCTAGCTCCCCCTAGGATTAGAACTGACTAGGACATTAGGGACTTTTTTGCCACCTGCATTCACTATATCTGGTTTCCTACAGTACACAGAACATGGAAATGCAATTATTTTAGTAAATATAAACTGCTAAATTCCTTTTCTCATTAGCAGTATATAGCAGTCTTGTGACTTCTATCAGTGTCCAGCTGAGCACTGGTTAATATTGTAGAAGGAGTTTTCATTCTGCTCAGACTGTCCTATAAGGCTGCATGACCCCTGACCCTCTGTCTGAATAGTGCTGATGGGCCCTGTGCTGATCACTTGCACCATGCCAAAGAGAAAAAAAGGCATACACACTAAACTGAGCATTAGTGTTGGGCTATATGTTCGAGTTGAACGTTTGTTTGACTCGCACATCGGCCATCCATGTGTTTGCCCGTCACGCCCCACAATGCTCTGCATCCTAACAGTGTGTTGTGATTGGCCGAGCAATGTACCCGACTACAGGTCAGGTACAATGCTTTTGCCAATCACAGCGCATGATGATGTCACAAGGGGGTGTAATGCTGTCACAGTGTGAGGAAAATACTGCTGAGAACTGGCAACTGTCAGCGAAGGGATTGGCACTGATCATCAGGGCACAGATGATCACTGCCCTGATTATCAGTGCCAAGCAGTGCCTCCCACCTGTGCCACCCACCTGTTCCACCCACCTGTGCCCATCAGTGCCGCCCACCTGTACCCATCAGTGCCACACACCTGTGCCCTGCAGTGCCACACACCTATGCCAAGCAGTGCAAGCCACCTGTGTCCAGCAGTGCCACCCATCAGTGCCACCTATCAGTGCCGCATCATCAGTGCCTCCTATCAGTGCCCCCTATCATTGCTGCCTATTCGTTCCACCTCATTAGTGCCCATCAGTGCTGCCTATCAGTGCAGCCTCATCAACGCACATCAGTGAAGGAGAACAATTACCTGTTTGCTAAATTGTATAATAGAAACAAAGAAAAACTTAAAAAAATTTTTTGTTTATAGCGCAAACAATAAAACACCAAAGTGTCAAGTAAATACCACCAAAAGAAAGCTCTATTTGTGTGAAAACAATCTGCGCAATTGTCATTTAAAGTGCGACACTGCTGGAAGCTGAAAATTGACCTGGGCAGGAAGGGGGTATAAGTGCCTGGTTGGCAAGTGGTTACAGGCATTAGGGAATCTGCAAACCTTTCTTTCTCTCTGTGATTGCCTATTTCCCAAACTATACCTCAATTCTCAGATGTCTTATATCTTATGGAAATAGTATCATATAATTTCAATACCAGGAGCAAAATATGCCTTGGAATAAGTTCCAAGTTGTACCAATTGTACATACAGAGATGGATGTGGTCATCCATCTTGCTACAGATCCTCCATCTTGTATCTTTCTCTCTCCCTCCAATCCCCCTCCCTCAGGAATGTGGTCTGTATGTATGCTGAGATCACAGGCATCAGGCACAGCGGGATAGATTCATGGTTATAAACTCCAATTAGCCTGGGCCCAGTATATCTGTGAGACTCTTCCTTGGAGATGATCGTAAAGCCATAAACCCGGCAGTCACTGGACTTCAAAAGCATTCCAGGATAGTATTAAAACATATATCCAATGTGAAAACACTTTTTCATACAATTTCGTAATTTCTCGTAGGTAATACATACCATAAGGCTAAACATATATTCAGATTGGTCATTTTAATGCGAGTTGCCTGATATCTTACACCCCTAGATTAAGTCTACCCGAGAGCAGAAGGCGATATCTCCTTAACCGTCCCAAACAGATATGTCATAACTGGTATCTGGAAGTTCAGAATATCATTCTGCAGAGTATCCTACCAGTGGATAGGATGCTACATGTACCTAGGGAAGGTTATTGACCCTGGTATTGACCCTGGTAACTTGAGAGGGATTTTGGTTCTAGCTTGGGTCTCCGCCTAGACCCCCCTCCCCAAATGAGGAAATTGGCCCTTGGCTTCAGAGACACCCCCTGCTGGGGAACTACAAAATAAGCTGTCAGGCCTGGAGAAGTTGAAGAATTCTTCCTTTTTAACATCAGGAACCAATTTTGGGAGAAAAGGCACCCTTTTGCTCTGACACTTGAACGCTTCTTAAACCAAGGTTGACGGCAAGTATTCTACCTCTCTAAACTTCTTTCTGTTATCTTTGTTGTGGTATTGCTCTCTGTATATATATATATATATATATATAGGCTACATCTTTGTCTGTAAATATGTTTATTGCACCCTTTTGACCTTTTTAGTAATAAATCCTATTATCTGAAAAGTGTTGAACTGTTTCTAAAGCTCTTTAATGCAAACTAAGAATCCCTGTCTCTGAAGAGCACTACTGTGTGTTTTTAAACCTCTATGTACATCTGCCTGTGATGACAGTGTGTATACAGACGATTATTCAAACATCATAGTGTTATTGCTAATATTGGCGAGTTTCTTCCTTCTTTGGACAAAAAGGCGGTGGTGGCAATGTGAAGGGTTAATTGCGTAATTACCCTGACACAATAACAATCGCTCTTAGGCTGCAGGTACATAGATTGTGGTCCATTAGCTGGAAAATCTTTGTGCAGGGTGCAGCTGAGCGTGGAATTGTTACGCACGTGACAGCGCGGTTTTAGATTGGCTAGTCCTTCAGTCACGAGTTTGGTGAGAAGGGCTGGGGGTCTGACGCCGCGACCGTCACACAAGTGATCAATCTTTACACGGGGGTAAGGACACTCTTTCTGTCCCCTTGTGACAGCAAAAGGTGCTTGAGTAAAACAGTGTTAATTTTGATGCCAAATTTCGATTTAGTTTTAGTCATAGTCTTTTGACTAAAATGGCATTTTAGTTTTAGTTGTATATTATTCATCAAAATTGTTTTAGTTTTATTTGCATTTTAGTTGACCAAAATCTCCAGTACATTTTAGTTGACTAAAATCTCCAGTATCATAAACAAACAAAAATATTGCTTTTTGACAAGCAGAAATGCAACTTTAACCACTTGCCATCCAGAGGATTTACCCCCCTTCCTGACCAGGCCATTTTTCGGGATACTGCGCTGCATTATTATAACTGACAATTGCTCAGTCATGCAATGCTGCACATAAATGAAATTTATTTCCTTTTTTCACCCACAAATAGAGCTTTCTTTTGGTGGTATTTGAGCACCTGTGTGGTTTTAATTTTTTGTGCTATAAACAAAAAAAGACCGACAATCTTGAAAAAAACCCAAAACAATATTTTTTACTTTTTGCTATAAAACATGTCCAGTAAAAAAATGTGAAAAATCAAAATTTCATCATAAATTTAGGCCCAAATTTATTCTGCTACATGTCTTTGCTAAAAAAAAATCCCAATACGTGTAAATTAATTGGTTTACGTGAAAGTTATAGCATCTACAAAAGGTGGATATATACTGGAATTTAAATTTTTCTTTTTACTGATAATGGCGGCGATCAGCGACTTATAGCAGGACTTCTGATACTGCACGCATTCTGACGCTGGGGGGGGACACTAACTAAAAGCCACTGACATCCCAATGACACTAATACAGTGATTAGTGCTAATAAAAAGCACTGAAACTGTACTAATGACATTGGGCAGGAAGGGGTTACCATCCGGGGTGATCAAAGGGTTAACTCTGTGCTGTTTTACTGAGTGTACTGTGTGTGTTTTACTAGGGAAACATGCTGCTGTGTATTTCTCTGCTGTGCAGAGTAATACACAGCAGCATGTTACTGCTAGCAGGAGAGAGGCCTGTGTTGTTTACACACAGATCTCTCCCCTGTCACTGTTTCTCGGTGATCGCTGGGTGCCGGCGGGGCATCTCCGGCCAGGACGTGGTGATTGACATCTGTAGCCACCATTGGCGGCATGGGTAGGGCGTCGCGCGAGCACACCCCTACCCGGAAATGCAAAATCACATATACAGTATCTCACAGAAGGGCGTACACCCCTCACGTTTTTTTAAATATTTTATTATATCTTTTCATGTGACAACACTGAAGAAATGACATTTTGCGACAATGTGATGTTGTGAGTGTACAGCTTGTATAACAGTGTAAATTTGCTGTTCCCTCAAAATATCTCAAATCACAGCCATTAATGTCTAAACAGCCCTGCTGCCCTGTAGCAGTATTTCTGCTATAGGGCAGCAGGGAAGCGGTTAAAATATAAAAAAAAAACCCCAAAAAATGTAAACTCTATTGGCTGTCATTGCACATGTTACCTGAATATAAACATTTGAACAGTTCTCTGTTAATATTGAAAACAAGTATCAAATAACGTCCTTATACATAAAATAAAGTTTCTTAAACAAGAAAATTACTTTTTGACCACTGTTAATTTTGATGTCAAATTTCGATTTAGTTTTAGTCATAGTCTTTTGACTAAAATAATAGTCGTATTTTATTAATCTGAATTGAAACTAAATTTTATTTTTTGTTTAGTTTTCGTCATTGAAACATGCAGCTGACGAAAACTGATGAAAATATTTTCGTCCATGAAATTAACACTAGAGTACAACCCCAATTCCAAAAAAGTTGGGATGCATTTTTTGCAAATCTCATAATCATATCTTATTCACAATAGGAAATTGAAAACAGCAAATATTCTAACTGAGAAAATGTACCATTTTAAGAAAAAATTAAGGTAATTTTGAAATTGATGGCAGCAGCACATCTCAAAAAGTTGGGACAGGGCCATGTTTACCACAATGTAGCATCCCCTCTTCTTTTTAACAATATTCTGTAAATATCTGGGAACTGAGGGTGCCAGTTGCTGGCATTTTGGGAGACGAATGTCCTCCCATTCTTGCCTGATATAGGATTCTAACTGCTTTGCAGTCCTGGGTCTATTTTTTGCATTTTGTGTTTTAAGATGTGCCCGATACTGGTGAATGGTCTGGCCTGCATTCAGTTAAGCACACTGGCTCTTCTACTACAAAGCCATGCTGTTGTCATAGAGGCAGTATGCGGTTTAGCAAAATCCTGCTGAATATACCAGGCCTACTCTGAAAAAGATGTTGTCTGGATGGGAACATGTGCTGATCTAAAACTTGGATATACTGTATCTTTCAGCATTGATGCTGCCTTTTCAGATGTGCAAGCTCCCCATTCCATATGAGCTAATGCACCCTCATACCATCAGAGATGCAGGCTTTTGAACTGAGGGCAGATAAAAATGTTGGAAGGTCCCTCTCCTCTTCAGTACAAAGGACACGGCACCCATGTTTGCCACAAAGAATGTTATATTTTTATTCACCTGAGCATAGTTTTTCACTTTGCAACAGACCAGTTATTATTATTATACAGGATTTATAAAGCGTTAACAGTTTGCGCAGCGCTTTACAATATAAGGGAGACAGTACAATTACAATACATTTCAGTACAGAAGGAATAAGAGGGCCCTGCTCGTGGAGCTTACAATCTAAAGGAAGGGGGAGGTGATCTGGCGGAGGTGATTTAAATGAGCTTTGGCCCAGAGAAGATGGTAACGTTTCTAGATCATATTCAGATATGGCTTCTTCTTTACATGATAGAGCTTTACCTTGGATTTTTGGATGCCATGGCAAACTGAGTTGACTGACAGTGATTTTTGGAAGTATTCTTGAGCTCATGCAGTGATTTCCATCACAGAATCAAGCCTATTTTTAATGCAGTGCCATCTGAGGGCCCGAAGAGCACAGGCATCCACTATTGCCTTTCAGCCTTGTCCCTTTCTCCATATTCTTGGATTCTTTTGATGATATTATATACTGTAGATGATGATATATTTAACATCTTTGCAATTTTACATTGAGGAACATTATTCTGATATTGTTTGACAAATTTTAGACACAGAGTTGCACAGATTGGTGAACCTCTGCCCATCTTTACTTTTGAGACACTCTCTAAGATGCTCTTTTTATACCCTATCATGTTACCGATCTGTTGCCAACTAACCTAATTCATTGCAAAATGTTCTTCCAGCTCTTCCTTGTTAGCACCACTTACTTTGCCAGATTTTTGCTGCCCTGACCTAATGTTTTTGAGATGTTTTGCTGCCATCGGTTTTGAAATTACCTTTTTTTTTTTTTTAAATGTTACATGTTCTCAGTTTAAACATTTTGTATGTTTTCTATTTTCTATTAGGAATAGAATATGGGTTTATAAGATTTGCAGATCATTGCATTTTGTTGTTATGTAGATTTTACACAGTGTCCCAACTTTTTGGGAATTGGGGTTGTAGAACATCACCAAGTGACAGCGCTGTCAAGTGTCAAAGTGTCAGGCAAATCACATGTGTCTGTTGCACACAAACTTCTCATCTTAATGTTTGTGGGTGCCCAGCCAACAGTGGCTCTGCCATAGACTTTAATGCAAGGAAAACCCAGCCCTTCAAAAATATGTAATAAAAGCACTTTAACTTCTTCATAAAGCAAACAAAAATGACGTGAGGGCATGCAGGACCTTTTTTTCAAGACATGACCCTAACAGGTGTGCATGTTACATACACTTGACCCCTGTAGTTTGTATATTACATGCTCCTAACTGCCACACTATTAAACTACATGCTCTTGACATCTGCACCATATGTGCTGGGCTGTGCATTAATTTTTCTCCTGACCCCTTTGCTCAACACACTCCTGACACTTATTACATAACACACTCCTGACCCCTGATTTGTGCATTATGTACTTCTGATTCCTGCACTCTGTATGCTGGACTGTACATTACGTACTACTGACATTACTTAGGTTCTGTTTCAGTTTCAGGAGAATGTGAAAGTCCTGCCGTTTGTCTGGACAGTGCTGATTGACCCTGTGCTGATCACATGCACTCTTCCAAGAACAAAAAAAAAAATCTCTAGCAATACACACCAAACTGAGCATGTGCATGTGACTACAGATTCAGTCTGTATCAGGTGGTCATTTCAACAAGAGGAGGGGCAGAGAAGAAAGGATCAAACAGGCTTTTTACACAATGCAGAGGATTAACCCCTTAGGTTCCACAGTGAGTATAACAAGCATGCTTTACTGCATATACAGACTGATTTTACTGTTGTGGGTTTAGTAACACTTTAAGCCACTACAACTCTAAGACTTGAATTGGCTCACAATCATAGCGATACCAGTCATATGGGGAACAACTCTGACATAAGTAAGCAAAGTTTTGCCTCTACCAACATATCCAACTCCTCACAGAGACATAGGCATGCTAAGATATTATTGGGAAGAAGATCAGCTGCAGGTAGACCAATGGCAATACCAATAATTTGTGCCTTCTACAGTTCATATCCTCTTTAAGGTCCAGTTCAGTATTTTAAATAATATGTTCACAAATACAAAGACTGGTTATCTGGAAAATGGAGGATTTCAGAAAAGAAACTGAACAATTGTACAAACAAATATTGATGAGTTATTCTTGATTATAACATTTTCTGGTCTGTGTGTGGTTCCTTTCAAAAAGTATTGAATTGCATAGCTTTAATTTCAGCTTCCATGCAGAACACCCATTACTCACCACAATCGGGCTCACGTCTCTGGCGTCAACCTTTGTGCAGGCAGTAGCCTCAAAGACTGCAGTTCTCACAAAGCTTTAGATAACATAATTACTTTCTTGTATAACTTGGAGAAGCTCTTGAGCAAGTCCTGATGTGACAACGCTATTAGGTTTCAGTGGGTGGCAGATTGACCCTGTAAATTGAAACTCTGAGAGGTCACTGCATCTGTCTTATCACCACATTTAATAATTCCACACAAGCTTTGGAGGCCGCAGTTTCATTTAAATCTATGCCTGCCAACCCTGCAGGATGTGTTCTTTGTGTCTTTCATACCAGGATATTGCTCTGCTGTTTGCTGACAACGTGTTTAAATTATGGTAAAATATTCTTGGCAGAGTAGCAAAAAAAACTATAAATGAAGCAACAGAGGTAAGTAGGACGGGCCTGATTTCTCACGGTCAACCCAGTGCTGCCAGATGGAAAGTGCACTGTAACACTCTACAGTGACTTAGCTTTAGCTTGTAGAGGGAACTTGTCTCGAAAACTTCTAGTTTGTGGATATTCCCATTTTGATTTTATAAATTTGGACCATTCAGGTGTAATTGTTAAAGTTTATCTCAAGTCAACATTTTTTTAGTTTTTTTTTGTATAGAGTAGAACCCCTGTCAGGTTTTGATTGCTTGAAAGAACTGGTGTTTTTTTATAGGTTATTAGGATATGGCATCAGGACACACCCAGGTAACCCTCTGAGTGGCCACCTGAATTAATACGTCATCATTTTGTGTATTTTGCTGTCATAGGGCCAGAAATTAAAACCTGACAAATATTTTAATTTGGTGCATTATGTGTTATTTGCAAGTTTACACGTTTAATAGATGAGGGCATTGATCACGGTTTGGAGAGCTCTAGTTCACAAGCTCCACAACAGATTTGTCATTTTGAAGGTGAAGACTGGTCTCATCTCCTTCCCTGACGATCATGCCTCCACAAAAAGTCTCCCAGAACCACCCATCAGAGCAGCTTTTCTCAACCTTCTTGACACAGAGGTCTCAGGAAACTCCTGCTAAAATGTACTATATTTACGGCAAATGATACATTAGTTTGATGGTCAGTGGGAAGAATGCCCCTTACACCTGCCATTGGGAAGTATTACCCCATACAGATAGCTATAAAATAGTGTCAGTGGAAATTTATTTGAGAGGCAGGAATTGCGGTTTGCTCAATGAACTCCTAGCAACCTCTGGAGCAACCCTAGTTGAGAATCCCTGCATTCGAGGCTCTGTAATAATTATAATATTAAGGGTACTTCTGGCAATGCAAGTTGTTGATCTATTCATAAACAGTGTAGCACTACCTCCTTGGGGGTTGCTAAGAGATTTGGGTCCCCCTATAGTCCTGCACAGCCAGGCAATCTGTATTCTCCACACAGGCTTGTGTTCAGAGTCAGAGATCAGTCCTTGAGCCTTTGTTTTTCCGTTCATTGAGGGCACTTAGAACTGGGACAGGGTAAGGGGGTATAGGATACCCAAGGGAACTAATAACTGAGGTCAAACTTCTTGAAACAATTCACAAGCTTCTCCTCTGCAACACAGTACCTGCTGCGTCTCCCTGATGCACCACCCCAGACCCTAGATGAAACTCTCCTCCTCACCCAGCAATCTGGGTTTTCCTGAGCAGGGGATCCAGCTCCTGCTCCTCCGAATAGGTGAACAGTCACCAGTAGGGAGCTAATCTGGTTTTCCACCAGAGCGCTCCCTCCCCCATCCGCCCAGGGGACAGCGGTGCACCCACCCAGATCCTCTTCTGCACCGCCTGCTGGCTGTTGCCACCAGGCCCACCAGTTGGGCTGCTCATTCTCTGCCACACAGGTGGTCCCCACCCAGGGGGCCAGTGAGCTCCAAGTCCTCCGCCCCTCCAGCTTCAGGCTTGCAGACAGGCCCCATCCCACTGGCCCTCCTGGCAGCCTTCCTCCTCTAGCCTCACATCTTCCTACAACTCTACACCTTTCCCACCACTGCACTCCCCTACTGAGCAGACTCAGCTCCTTGCCAAGCCTTCTGTTGGGGATTGTCTGAGGTCCCTCAAGAGTGCAGCCAGCCACTCCTCAGATCCACCCACTGTCTCCATGGTCCTCCTCCAAAAGCCTCAGAGCAGGGAAGATTCCAGAGGGGCTGACCTGCAGAACCTCTCAGCCCTGACCACAATTTGACCCCTCTGGCAATTACACCTGAGCTACTAACAGCTCCTGTCTAACCATTAGGATCTTGCTCCCCCTAGCTAAACTATGAGGGTGCTACAAGAGCATGTAGAGAGCTTGCATATACCTCCATAACACTTGTGGCAATGGCAAACAACACAGAATACTGCAGCTGCTGGGGTGAAGAGTAGAGTGTCCAAACAAGGTAGATGGTTCTTGAGCCAGGACCTTTTGGCTATGAGACTGTTTCTTTTCTAAAAATCCTTTTTATTACAGTATGTAATGACATAGAAGCCTACAAGTTGCATCTGTATTTTTGGAAATTATAGTGAATGGTTAGAGTCTCTGTTCATTTTTTATTTTGCTGTCTCTTTCCAGTTGGGAAGATTTTCCTGTACATCCTGGTCTGGAGACAAACAGGATGTGAGATGAAATTAAAGTGAAAGGAAATCCCATGTTACACACTCTCTTTGGAACAGGTGTTACCTTTGGATAATATCCCCCACGTCCTGTTTCAGTGAAAATTGTAAAATTATGGATTTCCCATCTTTTTTTTGTCTCAGTGACAAAAAAAGGGTTGCTGGGACAAACAGAGATGGTGACTTTCTCCAGTAAGGGCACAGACAGAATTAGGAATTTAACAGATGTTCTAACTGTTCCCTGCTCTTTCTTAAAAATATTTTGGTTAGATACACTGTTATCTATATTTATATAGTATTTTATTATTATATTATAGTAGTAATAGTAATAGTGGTACATGTAGCACCCTCCTAGATAGGTACTAAAATGAGGTGTATTCAGTTTTGCCTGACTGTATCCAGTGGAGCTGCATTGTTAGGTAAATTTAGTTTGCCTCACTGTAATCAGTGTGGCTGTTTGTGATTGCTTAGGTCTGTTCTGTGCTTCACAGGCTACATGTTTGATTACTACTCCTGCCTTCTAGAACCCTCTGGGTGGTTCTGGAACATAGGTGAGGAGTAAGGCAAATGACTAGTATAAATAATCATACTGTCTCAGCCAATCCCTGTGGGAAGATTGCACAGATGGGTGCTGGGAAACTTTATAAATAGGTTGAGACCTGGAACAGAATTGTCTTGTCCCTTAGAAGGTGATCAGAGCCTAGGGGGCTGTTATGCCAGCAAGGTCCACCTGCCTTGTGTTTGCTACTCATTGCAGTCCCAGTTGGGCGAGGAGCGGGGCTGAGTTTGCTTTAAGTTGCTGGAGCTGCTTGAGGGGGCTGTCGTTTGTGAATACAATCAGGTATCACAAGGAGAAAGTGTCTGGAAGGCATTGGAAGGAGGAAGCCAATTGTCTGAAGACATTGTGAGTATAGACAGCTGTGAAAGATCCTAGAGACTGTGTGCTGTTGCCACCCCTCTGATGACAGAGCTGTGTGTTTAACGGAAACAAAGTGTTCATTTTTCTGAAGAGCTCAGTCTATTTATTTCTTTGTGAAAAGACGTTTTCTCGGTCTGTCCACAATCTCAAGTGGCCACTACAACACTTTGTCCATTCCTTTACTTGTGCAAGGACTTGGCTCATAGTTCTACAGAAGAGAAAGTGTCCTCCTATTTGAACATAGTTTTGGAGTATCTCATTAAATTCCCTATCCCCATCCAAGTTAAACAAAAATAAAACCACCAAAAAGAATACCCATTGACTGTTTATTGAGCCAAAAGAGAGACTGTGACTGTGTGCCTGGCTGTGGGGCAAATATTGGGAAAAGAACCTTGGGCATCTTTCAAGCTGCTCCTACATATTGTTCTTCCATTCCTCATGTTGGCTGGTCACAAGGAAAACCACTCCCTGATGACCAGTTCATATGGTCTTCCTTGATGATATGAGAGGCCCATGGGACTGTTAATGCATCTGTAGTACAGGTCATTAGCAGATGTTGCACAAACTAATGTGTCATTGTACCATTGTTGTAGTGTACCATATTGTTTATTACTCATGGATGGGACTGAGCATGCCATTTTCATACCCAGGTGAGCCATCTTGCCTGAACATTGGGTGGAAGCTCTTTGACAATGAGCATAAATTAGAACTCCAGTCAAAACTTTATATTGGTTTGGATGATGTGCAAAAGATTTAGAATCTCTGAGAATTGTATTGCTGTTTTTGTCTATGTAAGATTTCCCCTCTCTTTTATTTGTTGTGTCACTGGGGCAGAAAGCAAGAAGAAGTCAGGATACTGACAGTAATAAAAGCACTATATTCAGCAGGGTGGGAAAAGGTTAAATCATCTGCACAGTGCACATGTAAGGGGTCTCCAAGTATCTAAAGGCAAAAAAAGGGAAAGCCAAAATCATGCCTCATGAAATGAAATAGTTCTTTAACAGTAAAAACTTTAGGTAATATGACTGCACAGTAGGTGACAATTACTATGAAGTACTAGAGTAAGCATTCTGGAGAAAACAGGACAGGTCAGAATAACATGAGAATTTTTTAACCAGCCCTCAATATGTAACAAGTCCCAGAGGCGTCAGAAATTGATGAAGATGTGCAACCTTTGCTGTGAATTTAGTAATCAGGATTGTAGCAAAGAACAATGTTAGATGGATGTTAACTAGACAGTACACACACTCTGTGTACTGGTAGCACTATCTGACACCAATCCTGGTATACTATGACAAAATCAATCATTTTTATTAAAAAGGTAGACCCGCATTCCCCAAAGTATGTAGCTACATCCAATTGCACTCGCTCTGTAATGCTGGGGATGTTTTGTCAGTTCATTGATTGTCAGAAATATGCCCTAGTGTGTTCCTGATACTCATTTGAGCTGAGGTAGCTCCTTGGATGAGCGGCAAAACATCCCCAACATAACAGAACAAGTCCAGTTGGATGACTGCTGCAGCCTCTCCCAACTTTTTTAACCTAAAACAACCCTTAAAGTGATAATAAAGTCTTAACGTGTTCCTAAACGCAGGACCCTGCATTCATTATATCTGGTATCCCACAGTACACACAACATGGAAATGCAATTATTTGAGTAACATGCTCTTGACATCTGCACCATGTGCGCTGGGCTGTGCATTCATTTTTCTCCTGACCTCTTTGCTCAACACACTCCTGACACTTATTACGTAACACACTCCTGACCCCTGATTCTGTGCATTATGTACTTCTGACTCCTGCACTGTCTGCTGGACTGTACATTACGTACTTCTGACATTAATTAGGTTCTGGTTCAGTTTAAATAGTTTCCTTTAAAGTGACACTAAACCCAGAACCTTGCATTCACTATATCTGGTTTCCCACAGTACACAGAACATGGAAATGCAATTATTTTAGTAAATATAAATTGCTAAATACCTTTTCTCATCAGCATTTAGAGCAGTCTTGTGACTTTTGTCAGTGTTCAGCAGAGCACTGGTTAAAGCTTTTAGGAGTTTTCTTTTTACTCTAGGAGGATGCAGAACCCCTGACCTCTGTCTGGACAGTGCTGATTGGCCCTGTGCTGGTCACACGCACTCTCCCAAGAACAAAAAAAAAACCTCTCTAGCAATACACATCAAACTAAGCATGTGCAGAGTCTCCACACGATATGTCTTATCAAGAGATAAGAGGGGGACACTGGAAGAAGGGGAGGATTAGAGAAATCAGGATCAAACAGCATTTTATACAATGCAGAGGCTTAACCCCTTAGGTTCCACAGTGAGTATATCAAGCATGCTTTACAAAAACTGATTTTACGGTTGTGGGTTTAGTACCATTTAGTAACATTTTAAATTTAGTTTTTTTTTTTAAAATAACAAACATATCATACTTACCTGCTAGCTGCAGTGGTTTTGCACAGCGCAGCCTGGATCTTCCTCTTCTCAGGTCCCCCGCAGGTGCTCCTGGCTCCTCCCTCTTCTCGGGTGCCCCCACAGCATGCAGCTTGCTATAAGGGCACCCGCTGTGCCGTGTGTCCATACACACACCGAGCCGCAGCTTGGCCCTGCCCCTTCTCTCTTCTCATTGGGGCCATCCCCAATTTGATTGGCAGCAGCAGAAGCCAATGGTTGTTTCAGCCAATGAGGAGAGGGAGTCCCTGGATTGCCAAGACTCCAGTGCATAACGCTGGATCAAGAGGGGGCTTAGGTGAGTATTAGGGGGGCTGGGGGAGCTGCTGCACAGAGAAGGTTTTCTACCTTCATGCATAGAATGCATAAAGGTAAAAAACCTGGAACCTTTACAACCACTTTAAAGCATCCTCAACCAGGGTTTCGTGGAATACTAAGGTTCCTTCAGTGGTGGCTTCCTTGAGTTCTGGCTAACTGATCTCCCATGTAATGTTGCCTGCATAGTTCCATGTCTAACACCACTTGCCAAAGCCAGCAGCATAACTGCAGGAGTGTCAGTCTGGCCCACGTGTAAGGGGGCATCTACCAGTGTAAGGGGCATTTTCCCAATAACCTAATCTTACCAGGGGTTCCCTGATTCCCAAAAATTATTTCAAGAGTTCCTCTGGGGTAAAAAGGTTGAGAAAGGCTGACAAAAGTATAACTAAAAGCAAATCATTTTTTTTTTCATTTTGGATAGAGGGATTAGAGCAGCCTTTTTCAACCAGGGTACCTTGAAGTTTCTTCAGGGGTGCCTTGGCAAAATGTCTCCAAATTGCCCAAAACATGTATACCAGCCAGCGGTAGGTTCAAGCCTTTTAATTATACAACCTTCTACATGGTGGCAACCTGACAACCAATGACATTCACAGTTGATAAGGAGGATGTCGGTTGTTTGCACAGCATCCTTGTTTGACTCTCCCCTACCCCTCTCCGTCAGTGCTGGGGTCACATTAGCTCAGTGAGGGAGCAAAACTAAGGGAGAAGAGAAACACTGGAATACTAGTCAGTACCAGTGTACAAAAGTGTATTTGCTTTGTAAGAACAAATCCCCTCTAACGTTGGGTGTCTTATGTGTGTCGAGGTTGCTGCGTTATATAAAACTATTAGAATCGTTTTTTACATTTTAGAATGGGGTGCCTCAAGACTGTCCAGAAATTAAAAGGGTGCCTTGGGACTGGCCAAAACTGACATGGACTATAACATTGTATAAATATGTAGCTTATCAAAAATATTAAAAAAAAATTTTTTACATACATATGTAATACACTGTCTCACCCTGCTTTGCACATGCTCATTTGCTCCTAATGTTTTGCCAATGACAGAAATCTGGAGGCTGATCTGCTGACAGCCTAAACATTTACTGCTGCTTATGGGGCTCTGGCCTTCAGCAAAATGGCAGCCTCCAGCAAGAAGAAACAGGAACAATGCTGGAGGAAAGTTACACACTAATTTTGGTAACATACTGATTAATCTGGAATGTACACTATATTGCCAAAAGTATTGGGACACCTGCCTTTAAACGCACATGAATTATAATGGCATCCCATTCTTAGTCCACAGGGTTCAATATTGAGTTTCCCATCCTTTGCAGCTAAAACAGCTTCAGCTGTTCTGGGAAGGCTGTTTACAAGGTTTAGGAACTTGCTTTGTGCACTGGTGCGTAGTCATGTTGGAACAGGAAAGGACCATCCCCAAACTGTTCCCACAAAGTTGGGAGCATGAAATTGTCCAAAATGTCTTGGTATGTTCACGCCTTAAGAGTTCCCTTCATTGGAACGAAGGGGCCAAGCCCAACCACTGAAAAACAACCCCACACCATAATCCCCCTCCACCAAACTTTACACTTGGCACAATACAGTCAGGCAAGTACCTTAACATCCATCTGTAGCTCTGTTCACATTATTGTGATGTTTATTTTGCCTTTAAGTTTTTTACCTAAATTATGACTGATCTTTACAACCCTGCCCTCTTGGTAATCTTGCAGTTTGATTGTGGTGTGCAAAGGTTATTCTGCTAGCTGTGTACCTTATCAATTTCTAATTGATTAATTGGCAAATTCCACACCCACCCACCACAGTATAAATCTAGATCACCTTTATGGGGGAGCACATGGCTGCGTGGTGCATGTTGGGGTTGGAAGAATAAAGTGGGGTTCGTCAATTAAATGACACATCCACTCTTGCACTTAAGTGAATGCACGAAGCAAAAATCTACAGCAAGCTACTTTGCAAAACACCAGACTGTAGGTGACCTCCCCATTCAGCTCTCCTTCCTCTCTGTAACATGTGCTCTCTACCTCTCCTTTTCACAGTTGTGTCCTCTTTCCCTGAACTCTGTTTCCTTCGCCCTTCTTTTACAGCCCACAATCTGTATATATCACCCTCACTTCTGTCCTCCCCTTATCACTGTACTCATCATCTCCTCCTAAGTCCTCATCAGGGGCGGACTGACCATTTGGAAACTCAGGCACTGCCTGAGGGCCCAAGTCAGTAGGGGGCCCCATGAGATACCCCTGGTACCTTTTTCATAGGCTTTTGTGAGTTTGGGAAAGGACACAGGGGCCCCATAATCCCCTATTGCCCGGAGGCCCCATGAGTTGTCTGTCCGCCCCTGGTCCTCATGCATACTGGACGTTTTTACAGCTGCTGTTTTTGGCATTTTTTTCTTTAGCCAGTAAGCTCCTCAGCATGTTATCTTATGTGTCCATGCACACATAAACTGTAATCAGCGTTTTGTGGCAGGAAAAAACCCCCATAACTAGTGGGTTTCTAGATGAGTTTTATCAGCTGTAAAAACACTGTAACGCTGAAAAACGCTGTAATATGCGGCAAACAGGTGTTTTTGGACTTTTTTGAGCAAAAAATGAAATTTGTTTGGTAAAAAAAGCTAAAAAATGTAAATGCAAAAAACGTGGCAAAACACCGCTAAACGCTAATGCAAAAATGCTAAACACCGCTGAAAAATTCACGTTTTAAATGTGACTTTACACAGCTAACGTTACCAGCGTTATTAAAACGCCCAATGTGCATGGAGCCTAATTCTAATCCCACATGCTAATAAAACTCCCAGGCATGTCCCTTCATATAAATTGCACTCTCATATTACCTCCCTCACCCTTCTATTTCTCTTAACCTCTGAGGACATATCCCCAAACCCTGGGTCTCTTTTATTTAACTGTAACCAATGCACCCATCACCCATACCCTCTGGCAACAGCTGCAATCCATACAATTTAGTTTCCATTTCTCTTCTTCACAAAATCAGCCTACCCTTCTCCTGTGCCCTCTGGAATGCCAGCTCTGTCTGCAACAAACTCACCTCTGTTGATGACCTCCTTTGTCACTCCTTTAATCTACTTGCTGTCACTGAAACCTAGCTTCATGAATCTGACACTGCGTCTCCTTCTTCCCTCTCCTATGGTGGCCTTCTCTGGACTCAATGCCCCAGACCCAGAGGATGCAAGGGAGGTGGAGTGGGAATCTTCCTATCCCCACAGTGCACCTTTCAGCTTCTTCACTCTCCTCCCTGTCTGTCCCTCTCATCGGTGGAAGCTCACTGTATATGTCTATTTTCCCCAATTTCTTTAAGAATTGCTGTGATCTACCAGCTCCAAGAACCAGTATCAACTTTTCTTGATGACTTCTCTGCCTGGCTACCCTACTTTCTCTCTTCTGAAATTCCCACAATCATTCTCGGTGATTTCAACATCCCTGTTTATACTAACACTTTTGCTACTTCTAAATTAACCTCCTCTTTTAGCCTGAAGCAATGGGCACATGTTTCTGCTCACTCTGATGGCAACACCATCGACCTTGTATTCTCCTACCTGCACTCCATCCAACCTCTCCAACAATCACTTTCCTCTCTCTGATCACCACATCATTAGTTTTGCTCTCTCCCTGTCTTCCACCACCTCTCCCCCCAACAGCCTAACAATTACCCGTAGAGAGCTTTGCCACTTTAACCCTTCTCTACTCTACTACTGACCACCTCTATTACAAAATCTCATCCCTGTCCTGCCCCATTCTAGCCACTTCTGTCTACAATAGATCTCTGTCCTCTGCCCTGGACAAGCTCACTCCTCTCACTACACATAGAATCAGGCCCCGGGGGGTGTGGTCTGCCGAGATCCAAGATGGTCGTGTGATACAGGAGCTCCTGCCAGCCTGAGACCTTGCATCGATATTAGCAGAGGAGTGGGTGAGACAGAGCCATTACATGATGGGGAAAGCGGACCGGAAGGTCACCGGCTCCCGTTCCCACTCTCCGTGGGCACATAACCCCCAGCAATCCAGACATATTCGGGAGCTGTTCAGCTCTCAGCAGAGGGACAGGCCACATGCAGCATCTCCCCCACTCCTCCCTCCACTACAACAACATGTGCTCATAGCACAGACACTGGGGCTGGCATGGAATCTGTCCCACAGCATGATCTCTCTTCAGGCTCACATACACTTTCTTTAAGAGATCTGCAGGCAGTTGCAGCTGACATTAAAGCTACTTTTACCACAGCCCTCAGTGACCTAAGGGAAGACATTCATTTGTTAAGTACAAGAATAGAGGAGGTGGCATTCACAAGCAGATCTAATGCTGATGCCATAGTGGAGATACAGCAGTTGTCAGTATCGCACACATCTCATATCCGTGATTTTTATAGACAGATTGAAGATCTGGATAATAGAGGTCTCAGACATAATATCAGATTGCGTGGCTTGCCTGAATCTGTGGAGCCGAGCGACATCCCCAAAACAGTAATTGGGATCTTCAATGATCTGCTGGGCCATCCACCTGCTGCACCCATTGATCTGGAACGTGCACACAGAGCGCTTCGCTCCAGAGGCAGATATTCTGACCCCCCAAGAGATGTGGTGTATTGCTTGGTCAGCTTTCCAATCAAAGAAGACATTCTCAGAAGGGCCAGAGAAAGAAGACGCCTTTTATTTCAGGGTAATGAGATACACCTGTTCCAGGACCTCTCCTCCATAGCCTTGCAACAAAGGCGAGAACTTCGCCCCCCCCCCCCCGCTAGACACACTTCGCTCTCATAACATACCATACAGGTAGCGATTTCCATTCTGTCTCTCCACTCAAGCTCAGGGGCGCACAGCCTACCTGTGAGTTCCAGAGGATCTCCCCAGCTTCTGTTCCGCATTGGACATTCTTCTAGTGGAGCTTCCAGATTGGTACAGATCTCTGCGTCTTCCAAATGCTACTGAATCCAGTCGAGTACCAAGTGACATGGATTGGCAAGGCCCCCATCTCCACCGCCGATCGGTCCCTTCCACTCCTCCGAGACTTCCTGCCAGAGGCTCCACTACCAACAATAGCCCGACGGCCTCTCCTGCACATCGCAGACCTCGCCATGATGCCTAAAGGCCTTTTTTCGATCTCTTCCCTGACTTTCTCTCATCAGCAATACTCATCCAGACTATGATCTTACCAGATCCCTCCCAACCAACTCCAGGACCATGCCGGTAGCACCTCGGGTCCTATTTGGCCCCTTAACTGTACACCTTCACCCTTTCATTTTCTGCTCTCTAACCCATCCGCCCTGGTCCAGGTCTTTTAATGCCCCTGCAGATGTTGCCAAATTCGCCTCATCGATCATGAAGAGCTTTTCCCTCTCCGTCTCAGCTTCTCCAATGGACTGCCAGTCCTGATGTACCTCCGCAGGCACCCTCCATGTCACCGACCTTTTTATTGCTGCATTTTCACTACCTCTGATGGAAGCCTGGGGAATGGCCCTACTGTCTATTAATGTGAAGGGTCTGAATACCCCTGAAAAGCTCCTGCTTTCCAACCTTTTTAAACAGAGAGCGGATATTGTCTTTATTCAGGAAATGCACTTCCGTGACGATGCCATACCCCAGCTTACCAACTCCCACTTTCGGACAGTTTATCATGCTCCTAACCCTCATGCTAAATCTAAAGGCATTGCCATTTTGATTGCAAAGCACCTCCCTCTGGCTATCTCGGAGTCACTTCCGGATCCGGATGGTAGATTCTTGTTTCTAAAAGGTAATTTTGCCAATAGGCCCATCACTTTAGCAAATCTTTAGGCACCCAACACTAGACAGGTATCCTTTTTCCGCTCCATTACCTCTTCACTCTCCTCCTTCCAGACTGGTATCCTAATCTTGGGAGGTGATCTTAACGTTCCCCTATGGCCATTATTGGACTCTTGTTCGGGAAGCGCTTTCTTGCCATATAAATCCATTAGACAGATTCACACTCAACTTCAAGAGCTGCAACTTCACGACTCTTGGCGAGTCCTCCACCCGAATGTCAAAGACTATACATTTTTCTCCCCTCCACACAACAAATATTCCAGAATCGATTACCTCTTTATCATGTAAGCTGACCTCTCTTTGCTCCATGATTCCTCCATCGAACCAATGATCCTCTCTGATCATCACCCTATCACTATGACATTACGATTTCTGGAGAAACATTCCCGTTCTACGATATGGCGTTTGGATGCCTCTCTTCTTTCTGACTTGGCCAATGAAGCAGAGGTTCGCTCCCACTTAACGGACTACTTTTCGAACAATCAAACTCCAGATACCTCTTCGTTAACTCAATGGGAGGCACGTAAATGCGTCATTCGAGGAGTCCTAATAGCTATGGCCACAAAACGTAAAAAAGAGAGAGACTCGCTTACAACAACTCTTAGATCGCATTAAATTCCTGGAAAAGGCACACAAACATAATCAGGCCGCCTCGACTTTATCTGATCTTACGAACACCCGCACACAGCTCTTAAACTAACTAGGCAAGGCAGCTAAGTGCAGATTCATTCTGTCGCAAAAACTTTTTTAGGAGTTTGCTAACAAAAGCGGGAGATTCTTAGCCAGATCCCTCCAGACAAAAAAGTCGAGTTTAACGGTTCACAAGATTAGGGGCTCGGATGGCTCTTTGGCCACCTCAAACGCGGATATAGCATCTCACTTTGAGCAATACTATAAAACATTATACTATCTCCCTCCAGAACGTCGCCCTTCTGAGGCCAATAAGCCTAGAGACACCCTAATCTCTGACTTTCTTCACCTCTATAGTCCTTCCACTGTACCTGATGATACTGTTCAGGATTTGGAACATCATATCACGGTGGTGGAACTCTCCCAAGCCATCCAGCAAATGAAACCTGGTAAAAGCCTGGGCCCTGATGGTCTTTCTGTGGCATATTATAAGGAGTTTCTAGATATTTTGAGTGGACCCTTCCTCTCCGCCTTCAACACTTTCTCTTTACCCTCCACACAACATCATGGCCTCCTGGAAGCTCATATCACTGTCATCCCCAAAGAAGGTAAAGATGTCACTTTGGTTACCAATTATAGGCCCATCTCTCTTTTGAACGTAGACATCAAAATCTACGCAAAGATCCTAGCCAACTGTCTCCTTCCCTTGTTACCCTCCCTGATTGACCTTGACCAAGTGGGCTTCATCCCGGGAAGGGAAGCAAGGGATAACACCATCAAGACTCTTAACCTTCTCCACCGACTTCACGATTCTCGCAGTCCAGGATTTATTCTTTCCCTAGATGCCGAGAAGGCTTTTGATAGGGTGTCCTGGGATTACTTAAAGGCATCCCTACAGGCGATTGGTTTAGGGGACACCATGCTCAATATCATTATGGCACTGTATTCTGGTTCAACGGCTCAGGTCCATGTGAATGGGCATCTATCTCATCCATTCCCTCTTGGGAATGGTACGCTCCAAGGTTACCCCTATCCCCGCTTCTTTTTGTGATATCACTAGAACCATTGTTACGCAAACTCCGCTTAAACCCAGATATCAGGGGTATTTCCGTGGCGAACAAGGAATACAAACTTGCTGCCTACGCAGACAACATTCTTTTGTTTCTGACAGAGCCTCGGATTACCTTGCCCAACCTACTTAAGGATTTTTCCTTCTTTCAATATATCTTGAACCTCAAAATTAATCATTCCAAATCCTATGCCTTAAACAGTACTCTTCCTCCAGACCTGGTTTCCTTTTGTCAGTCACAGTTCCTTTTTTAATGGGAAAGGGACTCCCTTGCCTATCTGGGAATACAGCTTATGAGTAACCTCTCTGATCTTTATGTCAAAAACTTTCTTCCAACCCTTGGTGCCATCTGAGCAGACCTAACTAGGTGGCATCGCCCATGATTCTCCTAGTTTGGTAGGGCTGCTATCTAAAAATGAATATCCTCCCTCGCCTCTTCTATCTATTTCAAACCTTACCTATCCATTTACCACCCGCTTTTTTCGTTTCATGCAGAAGAATGTGCTCTCTTTTTCTCTGGAATCATAAACGGCCACGTATTTCTTTCTCCCAACTTGTGCTCCCCAAATCCAAAGGGGGGATTGGACTACCTGACCTGCAACTTTACCATCGGGCCTGCCATCTTACTAGGATAATAAGGAATTGGAATATTCACTTTACCACCAAAGTGTGGGTCCAGCTGGAACACTCTTGTTCCACTTCCCCCTTGGCATCGATCCCGTGGTTTCTGACCAAACACATTCCTCAAGACCTCCTCCTACATCCAATAATCGGTCCGTCCCTTAAAATCTTTCGCTTAGCCTGTAAATCGGCCTCCCTTTCCGATGCCCCCAACCAACTAACTTCTCTTCGCCTCAATCCGGACTTCCCTCCCGGTATGCATAAGTCCTTTCTATCAGCACATTGGCCACACAGTCAAGTATTGGCGAACCACTTTTTTCACAAAGGTCAGCTGAAGTCTTGTTCTTCCCTGGCAAGTACTATGGGTGATCTCACCTTTCCCTTTTGGGCCTATCTTCAAATCAGACATTTTCTTCTCTCTCCTGCATATCGCCATAAATGGGTCCACCCTCTCACCTCCTTTGAGTCACTCTGTTCAAAGGCTGAACCACGGAGGCATTTAGTATCATTTACCTATCTGCTTCTTCTTGGTGACAGAACCTCTGATTCACTTCCCGCCTGCAAAGCTTGGAAAACAGACTTAAATATTGATTTTCTTTCTCTGATTGGGACCAAATCTTTACCTTTTCTCATAAGTGCTCCTTGAATGTTTTGGCACAAGAAAACGCATACAAGTTGGCGACACGTTGGTACAATACACCTTCTAGAATCCATCATTTTGATCCATCCAGACCTAGTAATTGTTGGAGATGTGGGGCTCCTATTGGAGCTCTTCTTCATATCTGGTGAGACTACCCTATGGTTCAGCCCTTTTGGCAGGAGGTACATCGGATTACTTCTTCGGTGTCTACTCTTGATATTGAGTTCTCTCCGGCCCAACTCCTCCTCCACCACACTCCGCTTCCCAAACGTCTGTATTTCAACATTCTGGCTATGCATATTCTTAACGCGGCTAAACTCTGCTTACCGGTTCTCTGGGGGTCTGTTCACCCCCCCACAGGGCGAGAATGGTTCATACGTATGAACAGAATTGCTGAAATGGAAGAGCTGATTGCTTCTTCTCTGGATAACCCTACTAAATTTTCTCATACGTGGTCCTGTTGGATTCACTTCCGAACTCCCTGAATATCGTTCTTTCATGGGCCTTGCTGACTGATTCTGAACCTCTCTGAAACCCCGTAGTGTTTCTGGCAATATATGGGCTCTCTTTTTTTTTTAAGGTTGTGATTGAGGTCCTTTGTCTCGATGTCCTGTACTGCTTGGAGCAAGTTACGCTTGGTACCCTGCTACGCAACTGTCCCCAGCTCGCTTCTCTGCCAGGGTTGTGCGTATCTCTCATGTCCTGGGAGTCTTGAGTAAAGGTGACTTACCTACCCTCCTACTCCTCCACATCTCCTCCCCGTCCGACCCTTCCCCAACCCCCCATCTCCCCCCCCCCATCCCCCCCCTTTTTTTTCTTTTTCTTCTTCCCCTCTCTTCCCTTCTTTTTCATGCTTATTCTTAATCCCCATTTCCTTGCTTTCCTACTCAGAGTTTAGCTTTCATTCTCCCCTTTCCATTTTGGTACGCTTCTCTACGCATAGGAGCCCTACTCCCTATCTGCAATCCAGCTGCACATATGTTTTACTTTTACATATCTCCTTTCCCGAACCCTTTACCCACGTTCTAGCAACCTGTAGTGGGCTACCTCAGTTTCATCAAAAGTAAAAGGCCATATTCTACAAGCCCTTGCACCTCCCCCTCCACACCTACTGTATACATTTTTAATGCATACCTTTGACTCACTGGCCCTGCTCTTTGCTACTGCTCGGTAACGGAGGTTATATATCATCGCCCCTGCCAGTGCTGTGATTCCAATATGCTGAATAATGGCTTGATACCAGATATTCCTTTAATGTTCCTGTGTCTGCATGTCCTCATTTTTCCCCTGTTTTCTTTTCCCTGGGATGACTTACGTCTGATTCTTTGCCTATGTATTGCTATGTATCTTTTTGTTTGCTGTATGTGTATTACCTACTATTGTATTTCCGACTGATACTTTGTATTACCTGTACCTATTGTATGCTCTAAGTTTATTAATAAACATTATGGAAAAAAAAAAAAAAGAATCAGGCCCCATCCCCCACAATCCTGACAAACAGACGATACAAGAAGTCTAAAGAAACGCAGCCGTGCTCTTGAGGGTCTGTGGCATAAGATTAACTCTCACAAAGACTTCAACCAATATAAAACTGCCCTCCAAAAATACAATTCTTGCCTGCACACTGCCAAACAGACCTATTTTATCACTCTCATTAACACCTTCTTATCCTTCTGCGGTCACCATCTGGCTCTATCTTACACTCTCTAACTCACATCTTCAATCTCTTCCTCTCTTCTGGCATCTTCAATACATGTACTAGTCACCCCCATACTTTAAAAGCCTTACTTGGACCCCACCAATCTTAACACCCTACGCCCCATCTCCCTGCTCCACTTTTCCTCCAAAGTCCTTGCACGCCTGGTCTACAACCAATTGAGTGACCACTTTATTAAGATTAACCTTCTTGATCCCCTTCAGTCTGGATTTCGCCCTCAACACTCCACAGAAACTGCTCTCCTAAAACTCACAAATTATTTACTAACCGCTAAAACCAATGGACACTCTTCTGTACTGGTATTTCTGGACCTTTCGGCTGCCTTTGATATGGTTGTGCACATACTCCTCCTCAAAAAAACTTTACACCTTTGGTCTCTGTACTCTTCATTAGTTTTCATCCTACCTATCCCACCACACCTTCAGTGTCGCTCGCAATTCTGCTACCTCCTCTCCTCTTCCTTTCTTAGTCGGGGTTCCCCAAGGTTCTGTTCTTGGACCTCTTCTATTCTCGATCTAAACCTCCTCCCTGGGTTAGCTGATAACCTCCCATGGCTTTCAATATAATTTCTACACTGACGACACCCAAATCTATCTCTCTACCACTCAGCTCACATCAGTCTCCTTATGCATCACTAACTTATTAACCAACATATCTGTCTGGATGTCATACCACTTCCTCAAACTCATTCTATCCAAAACTGAGCTCTTAATATTTCCTCCCCCATGTGCCCCTTCCTCTGACTTCTCTGTCAAGATCAATGGCACAACCATCAACCCGCCCCACATGCCAGGATTCTAGGTGTAATCCTGGACTCTGAACTCTCCTTTTAGCCCCACATCCAATCACTTTCCAAAGCTTGCTGTCTCAACCTCTGCAACATTTCTAGAGTATACCCCTTCCTAACACCAATGACACCACAAAGCTCCTAATTCACTCCCAGGTTATCTCTCTCCTCGACAACTGCAACTCCCTCCTCATTGTCTTACCTTTACGCTATCCCTGCTCCAGTTCATCATGAATGCTACTGCCAGGCTCATCCACCTTACCAACTGTTCAGTGTCTGCCACCCCTCTCCACCAATCCCTCCATTAGCTGACACTCACCCAACAAATTAAATTCAAAATACTAACAACAACTTATAAAGCCATCCACAACTCGGCCCCCAGCTACATCACTAACTTAGTCTCAAAATACCAACCAAATCATTCTCTTTTTTCCTCCCAAGGCCTCCTGCTCTCTAGTTCCCTTGTCGCTTCCTCCCATGCTCGCCTCCAGGACTTCTGAGCCTTTCCCATCCTATGGAATTCCCTACCCCAATCTGTCCGACTATCCCTTATTCTGTCCACTTTTAGGTGATCCCAAGTTTTCTCTTCAGAGAAGCCTATCCTGCCTCCACCTAACAACTGTACATGTATTTTCTCCATCGGCTCATCCCCCACAGTTATTACCTTTTTGTATCACTTGACCCTCCCCTGTAAGCTTTATTGAGCAGGGCTCTCTGATTCCTCCTGTTTGGAATTGCATTGTAACTGTACTCATGTTGTAAAGCACTGCACAAACTGTTGGCGCTATATAAATTCTGTATTTTAAAAATAATAATAATGATAATGTTAATAACTAAAAAGATCATTAGTGTCAATAGTAGGTTATATGTTAGGCAGAAATTGTTCATTGCTCAAGGAACCCCTAGCTACATGTAAAGGAACCCAAGGGTTCCATGGAACCATAGTAAAAAAAAAAGCTATACAACTAGCTATGCCATAACATTTCTCGTATTTATTAGTGGAATTTGATTGGGAAAACAATTACAAAAGTGTAACTATTGCTCTGACCATCCAGTTGTCCATGAGTAAAAAGTGCAAACAGTAAAGTGCTAAACACTTCAGTAGCTCAGTATCTCAATTACAAATACCAATCAGAAGTGACTTTAACGAAAGCAGACCAGTACAAGATAAGTTAATTTGTTGATATTGGTATAACACCATATGCTTAGCACTTTGCTTCTTGCACTATATTATTACGAATACTGATTTATTTTTTTATGTATGAAAATGATGTGCCAACGTTACCTTTGTTTCAGCTCTATTTATTTCCATTCTTAGTAATCAGCACCATTCTGGCAAAGTTCCTGACACTTGCAGGTCAGGGGATATGCTATGCTGAACCTAAAGTAGAAGCTTAAAACTACCTGCCCTACTGATACATGGCAGGGACCTGCTGATTGGCTGTGTCCAATCAAAGCGCAGATCCCTGCATTGACAATCAACACAGGGTTCTGTACAGAGATTTTTAGTAAAAAGCAGCACATAATACACACATTACCACTTGTTAGGCACACATTTAATCACATTACCCAAGATGTTGACCCCTTCCCAGCCAGTATCATTATTAAAGTGACAGTATATAGTATTATAACTGATCATTGTATTAGTGTCAATGCTGATGTCAGTGTCAGTTGGTCAGTTCCCATCCAGTGTCAGTTACTGTCAGATTGCCCGTCACACTTACACATTCCCACTAGAAGTCACTGATCACCACCATTAGTAGCATATATAAAAAAAAACAGTTTATAGATTCTATAGCTTGCATGCAAACCAATCAATATACATTTATTTGGACTTTTTTCTTTTACCAAAGACTTGGAGCAGAATACATTTTGGCCTAAATTTATGAAGAAACTTTTGTATATATATATATATATATATATATATATATATATATATATGTGTGTGTGTGTGTTTTATAGCAAACAGTAACAAGCATTGTGTTTTTTTTTGTCTTTGGTCTTTTTTCGTTTATGTAATAAAAAATAAAAAACCCAGTGGTGATCAAATACCACCAACAGAAAGCTCTATTTGTGTGAAAAAATCCATACATTTTGTTTGAGTACAGCATAGCATGTTCACGCAATTACCAGTTAAAGTAGCACAGTGCTAAATAGAAAAAATTGGCCTGGTCATGAAGGAGTGAAACCTGGAGCTGAAGTGATTACCTACCTTATGGAAGGACGATGCTTATACTTACTTGTTTTTAGGGCCCCCCAGTCCAGTCACGTAATTGGATGTCCCATAGGAAGCCTATGGATGACGTCACCACCCAGGCATTCCATCTGTTGTTGGCACTCTCTCCTCTCCCCTGTAGCTGGCTGCTAGGGAGATCACATGAGCGGACTGGAGCGATGTGAAAATAGGATATGCATCTTCTTTTGCAGGGTAGTTTGTATAGGAGTTAAATGGTGGGTGGGCCATTTTAGAATAGTTAGTTCTAGCCTTCTAGACTTCTATTTTGAGATGCACCACACTAATAGGGATCGTGTTGATGGTAGTTGTTTTCCTGCATTTGGGATATACCTCAAACACAGGCCAGCAAAATCCCATAAACTTTAAAGGAGCAGGTCAAAGACTGCATTAGACCTACTTTTGCTAGCACTGCTTTTTTATGGGTGCAGCATGTCCTATTAAAGCATAAAGTAAGTACTGCAGGCAAAGCAGGTCAGAAGAAGCCTATTCTTATCAAACACTACATTCAAGGTTTGCTTAGAACACCTGTCGACATGAACCCATAGGGGGAATTTACTAAAACTGGAATATATATATTGGAATTCCTATATTTCCACAGCATTAGAAAAAGCTGCATTTTAAAAATGGAAGATAGCAGATATAATTTCAACCATTCTGAAGGGTAAGTATGACATTCTGATAGGTTATAACTCTTTCTCAGAGCTGACTTTTTACTTTTAAGGCTGATTATTCCCAGAGTGTGTTTTAGTAGCTAATTATAAATGCCATTTTCACTGTTCATTCGTGTTATTTGCTCCTATTAACAGCTTCACAAAACTGTATTAAATGTGGGGTTAACGGTTCTTGACATGATTTTTATATGGTTAATCTCTGTGAAGATGACAGAGGAAACTTTATCCAATTTTTTGTGCGATATATCAGTTCACCATTGAATAATGTACACTGCTCAAACACTTTTTAAACTCCTGGGATATTGATCTGGTCAGTTATGTAGAAGAGGGGGTTGTTTATCAGTTTCAGCTGCTTTGGTGTTAATAAAATTAACAACAGGTGCACTAGATGGGCAACAATGAGATGACCCCCATAACAGGAATGGTTTTACAGGTGGAGGCCACTGACATTTTTTTCCCTACTCATCTTTCCTTAATGTTTTTCACTAGTTTTGCATTTGGCTAGGGTCAGTGTCACTACTGGTAGCATGAGGCGATACCTGGACCCTACAGAGGTTGCACATGCAGTCTAACTCCTCCAGGATGGCGCATCAATATGTGCCATTGTCAGAAGGTTTGCTGTGTCTCCCAGCACAATCTCAAAAACATGGATGAGATTCCAGGAGACAAGCAGTTACTCTAGGAGAGCTGCACAGGGCCGTAGAAGGTCCTTAACCCATCAGCAGGACCAGTATCTGCTCCTTTGTGCAAGGAGGAACAGGATGAGCACTGCCAGAGCCCTACAAAATGACCTCCAGCAGGCCACTGGTGTAAAGGTCTCTGACTGAACAATTAGAAACAGACTTGTGAGGGTGGCCTGAGGGCCTGATGTCCTCTAGTGGGCCCTATGCTCACTGCCCACCACCATAGAGCTCGATTGGCATTTGCCATTGAACACCAGAATTGGCAGGTCCGGCACCCTGTTCTTTTCACAGATGAGAGCAGGTTCACCCTGAAGACATTCGACAGATGTGAAAGGGTCTGGAGAAGTAGTGGAGAACGTTGTGCTGCCTGTAACATTATTCAGCACGACCGTTTTGGTGGTGGGTCAGTGATGGTCTGGGGAGGCATATCCATGGAGGGACACACAGACCTCTATAGGCTAGACAATGGCACACTGACTGCCATTAGGTATTGGTATTAAAGCCTTGGACCTATTGTTAGACCCTGCTCTGGTGCAGTTGGTCCTGGGTTCCTCCTGGTGCACGAAAATGCCCGGCCTCACGTGGTGAGAGCAGGCAGGCAGTGCCTGGAGGATGAAGAAATTGACACTATTGAATGGCCCCCACACTTACCTGACCTAAATCCAATAGGACACCTCTGGGATATCATGTTTCGGTCCATCCAAGGCCGCCAGGTTGCACCTCAGACTGTCCAGGAGCTCAGGGATGCCCTGGTCCAGATCTGGGAGGAAATATATCAGAACACCATCCGTCGTCTCATTAGGAGCATGCCCCGATGTTGTCAGGCATGCATACAAGCACATAGGGGCCATATAAACAACTGAGTACCATTTTGAGTTGCTACAATGAAATTTCAGCAAAATGGATTAGCCTGCTGCATCATTTTTTTCACTTTGATTTTCGGGATGTCTTTGAATTCAGTCCTCTGTAGGTTGATAATTTTCTTTTCCAACAAATGAGGGGGCATTCTTATGCTCATAACACATTACCCAGTCCATATCAGTATAGATATCCAGCATATTTTTCCCCATTGAGATATGATGTGTTTTCAAAGTGTTTCTTTAATTTTTTTGAGCTGTGTATAATCAGTTCATGTCCATGGATCAGTACCCAGCATCAATGAAAACACAATTTAGAGATGTAATATGGGCCATTTGTGTTGCTACAGTTGACAAAAATAGAGTTAGCCAGGGGTTCCATCACATTTTTGCTATTGGGCTCCATTATTTGTAATGACTTCCCTGATCTTGAGGACATGGCAAGATCAGCACAGGATCACCTGAAAACATCACGATACTGAGCATGTTCTAAAGATGTCACCTGTGATGCTACAGGGTTTGTATAGCACAGTGGTCTGCCTTGTGCTGGGCTCCCTGATTAGCATCTGTACTCATTAACTCATTCATTCCCAGACAAGCAAGTGGTCCCCCAAGCACACTGAGATACTCTGGATCTGGTACTTAACAACTCTTGAGGCTCTCCCCATTTGCCTTAGCTTACTCCAACAGAGGCATCTGGCCTGATGTAATCTATATTCTACAGCTGCGCTTCACTGTTCCCTCTATAGATCTTAGAGATGGCGGTTTCCATCTTAGGGTTAGGAGAAGGAAGAGTCCAGCAATAGAAAATCCTTTTAATGATTAACTTGAACAGTTAACCACATGTATATAAACATGCTTACAGTCATCCTGGCCACAGGAGATGGTGCATTGCTTCTCTTAAAAGCAGAACAGTTGGCAACAAAGTGTATTGTAGGGGTAGTGCTACATACACACTGCTTGCTGGCATTACCTCTATGTGCTCCCCCGTGGATACTACATAATTCTGTAACACCAGTGTAGGGTAAGGGCATGGATGTGCTTGATGTAATTCACTACATGGTGCCAGAATTAGTGAAAAGGGTCAGGCCGAGGATCACTTGGTGTACTGTAGACAGTGTAGGTGCCTTAGGAGTCAATAGAGTTCACTATAGGTATATCAACAAGTTTTTCATTTATAGGTTTATCAAAATGTTTTCCATTTTAGTCTGCACCTGCTGTCATCTGAAACCTTCAGTAAAGTCAAATGAGTTTCTTTGCTGTATTGCAACCTAGAGGCGTTGTATGCTCTGTTGTTGTACAGAATGTTCTGAGAAATGGAACATCCTGCTTGTGTGATTGGCTCACAGCTTTTCCCAGACGTCTACACAGAGATAGAAGTCATAATTTCAGGCATCCTCTACAGTAGATGGAAACATCTTCAAAGGCTACGTTTACCTTTGTAAAAAAATAAAAATAAATAAATGCACGTTTTTGCAGGAAAAAAAAATATTAAAAAATTATAATTTTTTTCACAGGAGCCTGCAGAGCATTGCACCCATGATCAGTGGATCCTGCAGACACTGCCTACAGTTCTGTGCCCATACCTCTGTACGGGCTGTCAGTTTCAGAGCCATAGGAAGTGTCAATGGCTAAACGGCATGATCACAGTCCCTTGAAACTGGAAGTCTATCTGCTGCAGTGGTAGATGGCATTCTCTTTATTCACAGATTGCTGTACACCTGTAAAGCCGCACCAATTTTAAAGTGACAGCAGCTGCTGGGGGTAGAGGTACATCCACCTGCTGTCACATGCGGGTCAGTTGGTATGCTGTGCTGGAGCAAGTTACACCCAAAGGCTAGGTGCACACCTATGTAGGTTGTGTTTGAGCTGTTTCTGCATTGCGTTTTTGACGTGGTTTTGATACGTTTTGTGGGATTTTTTCATTTTATTTAATTTTTCTTGTTGCTAGACATATTTAAAATGCAAAGTGCATCAAAAATTCAGCAAAAACGCAATACGTGCTTTTCTGCAGTGTTTCCATTGAAGTCTATAGAACTAAAGATGCAAAGTTTTGCATTCAAAAAAGCCCCTGACCCTTTCCAAAAAACGCACCGGGTGAAATCACTCAGGTGTGAACATGTCCCATAGGAAATCATGTTAAATGCAAAACGCTGCAGAAAACGCTTAGGCATGAACCTAGGGTGAATACTAGGGTGAATACAAGTGTATCATGTAACATATTCAAAAAAGTGAACCTATCCTTTAAAGCTGAACTTAGGTTATTAAAAATTCTAAATAAATAGCCCAGTAATAGTTAAAAAAAAGAACCGTTTGCTGCAATACTCATCTTCAATCAAGAGCTGTCTCCAGAGTGCTTCTTTCCTTCCACTTTCTTCATTTTTCTGAGATGATCAACATCATTTAATCCACTTCCTCTCAATTTAGGCTGTCATGGACCTGGCCCTGGGGTGGTATTTTCTCACAGCCTAAACTATCACTGCACTGCATGGCACTTACAGCCAGACTGTTATGAGTACTCAGCTGTTCCTAACTGCAGGTAATTGATCCATGTATGATTGTGAACAGCCGTGGAGCCTATCGGCCTTTTATTTGTCCAGACTGAGTGGCCATAGCGTTGAATATAAAGATCTGGCCATTACTGACAAAAAAATGAGCTGAGTTCCCATCCCTTTTTCCCTTACTATTGTATTCTGCCTCACTGTGTTTTGTATTCAGGACACAATGATCAGTGTTGCTGGCTATAGCCGGTGGCTATGATCATTCAGGAAACACCCAACAGGCTGGTTCTACACAAGTCAATCAATAGATGGATCAAAGTTCAGCCAGTCTTTGCTGAGCCGGCCAGCTTTCATTCCATGTATGGCCAGCTTTAATCTCTCCAACAGAGTCCCTGATTACAGTAAAACCTGATAGAGGAGGAAAAGGTTAGAACCCCTATCAAAATCAAAGAAAAAGTTTTGGTATAGCTACACTTTAAGATTTATCCATTTCTAAAGGGATGCAGGCACTCCTGCTTTTCTGATTAGAATGTTGGATTGCACTAAGTAGCTCTGATGAAGGCATATCCTCCCATTCAGAAACCACTTTGTGAAGGGACAAAATATGAAAACCTTTTTTGCTCAGAAAATGTAATAAAATCAGAAAATCTAAGTTTGCTCAATAAATTTAAGAATCTGCAAAAAAAAAAAAATCTTACAAAGTATGCAGTTCGTGTAGAGGGGATTCTTTTATTAAACAATACTGGATTTACACTTAACACCAGAACACGATATCGATAAACCACTTTCAGTGTGCGTTTTCCACACCACGTTCAAAACACACTGGGTGTGAGACCTGCTGCGGGTGTCAGTGTATTCCTAATGACACCTCAAATGCAGATCACAAATGCAGTGTGTTTGCCTGCACTAGATCTACATTGCATGGTGCTGCAGTACCATACGATCTGGTTGTAGTACATTTTTAAAAAGTTGCGCATGCACTACTTTTGGTGCAATAAAATGAATGGGCTGAAAAGTTAATAACACAGGAATCGCACAGGAACGTGGAGTGCATATCTGTGCGATTCCGGTGTGAACCAGCACTGAAGTCTATGAAAGAACCAATGCATTTGGCCATCTTATTCCTCTAGAAAATGCTGTGCATTTACCAAGTCAGTTCTATAGCTGTTAGAATAATTTGAGTTCATTTTGGACATTTCATGTCCATGAATATTACCAAGTAATAGATAAGTTCAGAAGCCCACAGTCAGGCCAGTATGAATTGCCATGCAGACATGATCATCTTTAAAGCATATGATGAGACAGCTCACAAAAAAAGTAATTTTAAATTTAATACACAATTCCTATGAAACATCACCACTAAGGGTACTTTAATACTTAGGAAAGCAAACCTATTAAATATTTATTCACCCCTTGACAGAGAACAGCGTGAGGGAGCTGTAACGGCAAGATATTTCTTGTGTCTGCCTGTGGGGCTTGGTGACTTCTCCAAAGATCCTGAAGTCATGTGATAATATGGAGATTAAAATATCCCAAGAAAAAGTCATTTTACCAGTAGAAGCCTTATTTCCATTAATGTCAGCAGATTATTGACAAAATCTTTGAAGAAAAAGGATATAAAAAATCCTATTTATTATTGTAAAGGAAATATTGAATTTGTTCCATACAGTATTTACTGGGTAAATCATTCAGTAACAGTGACTGGAACATATTTTAAATGTACAATATTTTGGCAAAAGTATTGGGACACCCCTCTAAATCATTGGATTCAGATGCTCCAATCACCTCCATGTCTATAGGTGTATACAATCAAGCACCTAGGCATGCAGACTGCTTCTACAAGCATTTGTGAAAGAATGGGTTGCTCTCAGTGAATTCAAGCGTGGTAATGTGATAAGTCATCAACTGTCTGCAGAATCAATAGCTAAAGACCTCCAAACTTTGTGTGACCTTCAGATTAGCACAACAGTGCATAGAGAGCTTCATGGAATGGATTTCCATGGCCGAGTAGCTGCATCCCAGCCTTACATCACCAAGTGCAATGCAAAGCGTTGGATGCAGTGGTGTAAAGCACACCGCCACTGGACCCTAGAGCAGTGGAGACGTGTTCTCTGGAGTGACAAATCACGCTTCTCTGTCTGATAATGCAATGGACGTGTCTGGGTTTGGTGGTTGTGTTGCACATACGGTAAATAATTCAACTGTGCGAAGGATGGGTCGGGTGAAACCAGAAGTGTTTTATTAGGAATGGCTGTAACAAACACAGAAAACCCTTAATTACATGTGACTGGATATGTTCACTGTAATCACTGTCCTCTATACATTACTAAATATTTCCATATACATTAATAAGTATTTTCCTATACATTAATAAACATCTTTAATTGCAATACTGAATATCTAGACCTCTGCAGATATGCTAGTGACCTATTCTGCATAACAATAGCGTATTACAATAGAGAAATCACGTTCCCTGTATCTTCCCGCCAAATCACATAGCTGCAATATATATTCACATTTATGCTACAAGTAATCTGATTGTATAATAGTAACAGCGACATTTACTAACCACCAGGGCACATGTTAAGTAATTTTGTCCTATTTATCATGTTAAACAGCCTCCTGCTTACCTGTAACAAACACAGAAAACCCTTAATTACATGTGACTGGATATGTTCACTGTAATCACTGTCCTGTAGGAAACAAAGTGTTAGACTTTCAGTTCCTACTTCTGTGTCTTCCTATTATCACAGGAAGTAGTTCTGCCCTCTTGTGATGGTACAATAAAAATGCAATCACTAGTATCTTCTATTGACAAAGATAGATTACTGTTATATTAGGTATTAGGCTTTGGATTTAAATTTTATGGGGCTGCCTATTTTCTACACCTCTTACACTCTCCCCCACAAATTTGTTATGTCGTCCCTGACATACGCAGAATTTTTTTAAGAAAACATTCTTTTACTTGTCTAGTAGTAACCATAGGAAGCCAATGGTAAGTAGTAACCAAGTTACTTGAGGAAACATCCTCCCTGTGACATCTACTCCCTATTACATCACAGCTTCCCACCAGGTCCACAGCGCTATAGTACCTGGCAAGATATAGTTGCATGTAACCAACTATTTAGTAAAACCCCTTTCTATACATATTTGTATAGGTTACTAAGTTTAGACAAAGGTGATGAGAAACTAGGGAACATTTTATTACTTTTATACCTTTTATCATAATGGCGGAATACCCATTGGTTACCAACAATGCAGCATAACGTTGCCATCAACTGCTCCGTACTTTTATCGGCCGACTCTGTCTCTTTGTAACATCTAGTTCCCTCACCTAAAACTGTTTCTGCTTAACTTCCAATATCTGCAGTACAAATGCAATTACATTTTTCCTTACTTAAACCAACAGAAAAGCAACATATAATTATTCTGGTTTTGGTAATTAACTTTGGTATAGTGTCCCAAATAGTAAACAATGGTTAACATAATCACTTCTACCAACTTCTATAGTCTTCAGCAAAACATTCTGAACTGAAATACCAGCTAGAGTCAACAGGTAATGTAGGAATACTGTCTATAACCTGTATAGATGAAACTCTGGTAACACTACTGGGTTGACCTAAAGTGTCATATGTCAAAATCTTTGGTTGTCTCCTGTTCCTGTAGGGTTGTATTCTACATTGAGGAAGTGAATCTGAAAGGTCCTCATTCTCCTCTACATCACTTTCAACAAGTTGTTCTGTGTTCTCTGTTTCTGGGCATTCTTCTTCTATACCTCCAAATGCATACTCAGTTTGTTCAATTTGATCTATAGGCTCAGTCTCTCTGACTCCTTCTAAATCATACTCACTTACTTCCAGCTGACGTGGATAGAACTCATTAGCTTCTGGATTTAGCTCTATACTTTCCTCTGAGTGGTAATGCTGGGTGACTGGGATGAAAGATCTCCAGTGTCTTTGTTCGTGATCTGATTCATTTTCTGATTCTCCCTCAGATATCTGTGTAGGTTGTTGAGTTGTATTTCGATCCTTCACTTGCTTTCTTGCATTGGTTCTTTTGGGTATCTGTTGACCTTGGTCGCTAGGTAGATAATCACATGGCAATAGTAAGTTGCGATGTAAGATCCTTGTTCGGCCTTTTCCAGTTTCTGGTTTGATTTCATACACTGGACTGTCTGCACACTTCTTTTTAAGAACAACATGTATGGTATCTTCCCAAAATGATCTCAATTTTCCTGGACCTCCTCTTTCGGTAAGATTTCTGACTAGAACTTTGCTACCTGGTAGAAGTTCAGCTCCATGAATTTTCTTGTCATAATGTTCTTTTCCTCTCTGTGCAGCTTGAGTAGCTATTTTTGAAGCAACCTTATAGGCCTCAGACATTCTATCTGTCCATATGTTCACATATTCAGAGTAGGTCTTGTATTTTTCAGTTACTGGAGTGTCAAACATACTATCAATGGGTAATCTTGGAGACCTTCCAAACAGTAGGAAGAATGGAGATTGTCCTGTAGCTTCACTTCGAGTACAATTATATGCATGGACTACCTTTGCTAGTGAATTTTTCCAGTCCTTTTTGGAATCTGGTGACAGGGTACGAAGCATTGATAGCAGTGTACGATTAAATCTTTCAACTTGCCCATTACCTTCTGGGTGATATGGCGTTGTGTGAGAATTTTGGATGTGGCAGTGCTTCCCTAATGTCAAAAACAAGTGATTTTCAAACTCTCTACCCATATCATGGTGAATTCTATTAGGAAATCCGAATTTCAAGACAAAATCATTGAATATTTTGTCAGCAACAGTTTTTGCGGACTTGTTCTTGGTTGCATATGCCTGAGCAAATCTTGTAAAATGATCTATTACCACTAAGATATACTCATATCCACCTTTACATTTCTCGAGATGAAGAAAGTCAATGGAGACCATCTCAAAAGGATAAGTTGTCACAATATTGTTCAACGGGGCACGAACAAGCTTATTTGGCCGTTTATCTTTCAGACAAGTACATTGACGTGTGATGTAATGCTCAGTGTCCCTTTGCATATGTGGCCAAAAGAATCTTTCTCTGATTAAATTTACAGCCCTTTCTACTCCTAAGTGTCCCATCTCTTCATGTAACTCTTTCCATACTAAGTGATGGTACAACTTGGGCAACACTAGTTGAGAACCAGATGATGTTTTCCGTCTCAAAATGTTATTGTCGTCGAGGTAGAGTTTGGTCCACTGTTTCATAAGTATGAAAAGATCAACAGGTTCACCTTGTCGTTCCTGTTTGGATGGAAACTTGTTTTGGCTTTTATACTTCCATACTTTTCCAATCACAGAGTCTTCCTTCTGTGCGGTTCTTATTGTCTCTTTTGGTATTTGAGTTACCTTCTTTGGTGCTGCATCGGTTGTATTGGCAATCGTCATTGGACATAGCCAAGGTATCCTTTCTTTTTGATGTGCTTGAATTGCTTGGGTTATGCAAGTGATGACTTTGGGGTCTACTGCTTGTGAACATTGTTGCATGTATTGTTCAGGACTCAATGGCATACGAGAAAGTACATCTGCATCAGCATTCCTTCTCCCAGGACGATATTTAATAGTGAAGTTGAAGTCAGCTAGTTCTGCAACCCATCGATGTCCTGTAGCATTCAATTTTGCTGTAGTGAGGACATAGGTTAGTGGATTGTTGTCAGTATATACAACAAATGATGGACAGTAATATAGGTAATCTCGGAATCTATCACATATTGCCCACTTCATTGCTAGAAACTCGAGCTTCCCTGAATGCATGTGGTAGTTTTTCTCAGCAGGTGTGAGAGTTCTAGACCCATAAGCAATCACCTTTAGTTTCTCCTCTTGCTCTTGGTATAATACGGCTCCTAGTCCTTCTTGTGAGGCATCACAGTGAAGAACAAAGGGTTTGGAATAATCGGGGTAACCCATAACTGGAGGATGAGTTAACACTTCAATGAGCTGGTTCAGTACGTTCTGATGATGGTCAGTCCAGTCTATAGACTGATAGGATGGAAGTTGACCTTTGGACTTTGTGATTGGTTTCCTCCTCTTCTTTGTCTGGTTATCTGGTGTTGAGGTTGTGGTAGGTGTCAAACCTGCTGACAATAGTTCATAGAGAGGTTTGGCAATTCTGGAGAAGTTTTGAACATAAGGGCGATAGTAGGAAATAAATCCTAATAGTTTCCTGAGTTCTCCGACAGTCTTTGGTTGGTTGTTTCTTAAGGCAAGAACAGGTGCCGTGTCGGCCGGGTCCATAGAGTGGCCTTCTTTTGACACAATCTTGCCCAGGAATCTGACTTTATTTTGAAAAAGTTCACACTTCCTGGCTGTTAACTTGATTCCGTGTTGTTGGTAACGTTGGAGTACTGACCGGACATGCTCCACATGCTCCTGAAATGATTTACTATGGACAAGGTTGTCATCTAAGTATGGCAGGCAAATCTCATCTCTCAGTCCTATTAAACATGTCTCCATACTGCGTTGGAATTCGGCTGGTGCAGAGCTCAGACCAAAGGGTATTCGGATCCATTCATACAAACCCCAAGGTGTAATGAATGCTGTCAATGGTCGACTGGCTTCTTCCATAAATCCTTGATGGTATGCTTTCCCCTGGTCTAGCACAGAAAACCATGAACTTCCTCCTAGACTGTCCAGCATGTCTTGGATTCTAGGAATTGGATGACGGTCAGGAATGGACTTCTGGTTCAACTCTCTATAATCGCAACACAGTCTTAAACTGCCATCTTTCTTTCTTACGCACACAATGGGTGAGGAATATGATGATTTTGATTCTGCAATCCATCCTCGATTTATCAGATCCTGCAGATATTCCTTAACTTCTTGGTGCAGTGGTTTCGGCACAGACATGTAAGTTCTCATGACTGGTGTACTGTCTTTGAGACGAATCTGTAACTGTAAAGAAGGAATACATCCTACATCAGAGTCATCTTTGGCAAAAGCATTGCATTCTTCCCTTAGCATTTCTTTGACGATTTGTTGATCTTCAGGAGGGAGGTGTTTCAAAGGCACTGGTGGGTCCCAGCACTCCTGTTTGTCATCCCCCACCCGCGGATAAGTCTCATTTGGATTTCCAATTTTCCCTTTTTTTCCTACCTTGAGTGTCTGTGGTTCAGAGGTCACCGAATTAGTAAACACATTTGCTGATTGTTTCAATTGTACTTGAGCTGGATATGTTGTTTTTATGGGCCCTACACCTCCAATCTTTGTTTGACCTGGTAACACAATGTCCCATTTAGTTGTATTCCAAACTGGAATGGTCAGTTTGGAGAACTGTCCTCTTTGAAATGAGACTAGTGTCTCACCAATATGCAGTCCATCCGGCAGGTGATAAGCCTCACTCGGTGTAAACAAAACTGTCTGAGCCTGCAAGGACGGTTTGGTGTGAGCACTACACCGGATGTATGTTACAGTATTTGCAGGGATTCTTTGGTTCTTAGTACCAGTCTTTACGATAGCACCATTGGTTTCCCTACAGTTGGCTTGTAGTAAGCTTACAAGGACTTCTGCTTTGGGGGTTGGCAGTTCCAAAGCTGTTCTTAATATGTCCACAAAACCTGGGATAACTTTCTTCCCATCAGCAACTGTCTCTTTGAATGTTTCTTCAATTATATTATAGCCGATAATTGGCTTCTCAGCCACTTTCTCATCCTCAGAGACTACTAGTGGTACTAATAACTGTTTGGTAGTATTACTGCTTGATGTAAGCTGAAAGGTTACCTCAATCCAACCTGAGAACGGAATCTCTGTCTCATTTGCTGCTTTCCCTTGGAGTACCCCTGGTCCCAGCAGTTCTTCAAACGATCGGAGCACAGTGTGTGGCAGTACACGCTGTCTCCAGCCCTCATTGATAATGCTAACCTGAGAGCCAGTATCCCATAAGGCCTGGACAGGAGTGTTGTCTATTTCACAGTTCACAAGGCATCTCTTTCCAATAAGACCCAGTAGCTTGTTGTGCTTTTTCAAAGTGATGCCATTCACATTGGTTGGCAATTTTTCAGCTGTCGGGGATAGTCTTTGAGCAGGGCAGGTTGGCGTTTTCCTCCAGTAGTCTGCGTTCAACTTTCCAGCCAGGGCTCTGATGGTAGTTTGGGGACTGGTTTCTTTACTACTGACATGATTTGCACTTTGGGACGCAGGTTTGGTTCTGGCACAGGTTACTGTCGGTCCCTTAACAGCAACCTTCTCTCGTTTAACTGATTTTGTTTTGCCGCTCTGCATTGTCTCGCCCTATGTCCAGCTCGACCACAGTTAAAGCAATGGTCACATGCAGTTCTCTGATCAGTCTTTTCACAAGATTGACAAGTCCCTGTCCTTCGTCCAACAGTTGTTCTAGGTCCTCCAAAGCCATGCTCTTGTCGAGTTCTCGAATCTTGGAGAAGTGTTTTCACATCAAATATTTCTTGTTGCAACTGTATTACTATCTTTTCAAGGTCAGAGTTACTCTCTGAAGGCTGTTGGATTGCCAGACTACTTGTTTGTGATGGAGGCAAAGGGAGGGTGTCTGGTACCTGAGAACAACGAAGCATGTTGGCCTGGCACTCTCTTCCCTTCGTCAGGTTACTGTGCTCAGATTTCTTTTGTTTCTGCTCCCTTTCCATCTCCATGTTTGTAGCCTCATTCATCTTCTCTATGAGCAACTCATCTGAGACTGTAGGATCGTCCAAGTGTTGTTTTAGTTGGAACTTGATATGGTCACTTCTCAGTCCGGTGCCCACTGACCTTAAGAATTTCTTTTGTATAAATTCAGTGCCAAAGTGTTCATCTGACCCTTCCCCTTGTGAAACGAACAGCAAATGGTCTTTCAATGCAATGGCCCTAAATAGGAAGTTCTGGGGAGTCTCTTTACTATTCTGTGATATATTGATCAATTGTTGGTATAGTTCGGAAGCATTTTCCTCTTTATAATGGCTTTTTAGGATTCTCTTGAGTGGCACTAGGGTCAGTCCACTCTTCAGCTCTAGCATGCCTCTGAGACCTGACCCAGGACTAATGGCTTTCACCACAGCTTCCACAAGCTCTGACTCGGAATATCCCTTTTCCAGTCCCATGTCAATCTGGTGCATGAGGTTAGTATAGGACAGCTTATCTTTCTGTTCCTTTTCGCCTATCTGACCAGCAATTTTAAAGTCCTTTCTGATTGTAACTTCTGGCAAGTTAGTATGGGAAAGTCTCTGAGCAACTAGATTAGGGTCTTGATTTGCAGGACTTCCTTTTGAGTCTTTGTCTTTAGTGCTAAGTTCTTTCATCTGTCCCTCTATCATCGTGGCTGTTTCTTGAAGTTTTTCCTGTATACTGTAGTATTGCTGTTTTAAATCCTTTAACTGTTGTTCTGCTTGAGGGTCTTTGCCACTATCGCTTGGTGCTTCCATGTTATCTCTCTTCTCTAAATCACCAATTAATTTCTTAGTTGCCTGCAGAAATTGTGTCACCACTTCTTCACTTTCAGTCTCTACCAGTTCATCTAACAGTTCATCTAACACCTCATTCACTATCCGCATGTAATGGCGCCGGGTTTTTCCTTTTGCCATACTTGCTTCGGAGGCCTTTATAAACTGGCAAGTCTCCATGAGATCATCGACTGTCATGTGAATCAGGTGTTCACTGATTTTGTCTTGCAACTTTTCGATATCCATACTCCTAATATTTTTCTTTAACTTCACCACGGACAGTGTAGTCACTCCTTTTCACTTCCGGACCTTTTGGCGTTCCTTTCACCCGGCCCCACGTTGGGCGCCAATTTTGTTGCACATACGGTAAATAATTCAACTGTGCGAAGGATGGGTCGGGTGAAACCAGAAGTGTTTTATTAGGAATGGCTGTAACAAACACAGAAAACCCTTAATTACATGTGACTGGATATGTTCACTGTAATCACTGTCCTCTATACATTACTAAATATTTCCATATACATTAATAAGTATTTTCCTATACATTAATAAACATCTTTAATTGCAATACTGAATATCTAGACCTCTGCAGATATGCTAGTGACCTATTCTGCATAACAATAGCGTATTACAATAGAGAAATCACGTTCCCTGTATCTTCCCGCCAAATCACATAGCTGCAATATATATTCACATTTATGCTACAAGTAATCTGATTGTATAATAGTAACAGCGACATTTACTAACCACCAGGGCACATGTTAAGTAATTTTGTCCTATTTATCATGTTAAACAGCCTCCTGCTAACCTGTAACAAACACAGAAAACCCTTAATTACATGTGACTGGATATGTTCACTGTAATCACTGTCCTGTAGGAAACAAAGTGTTAGACTTTCAGTTCCTACTTCTGTGTCTTCCTATTATCACAGGAAGTAGTTCTGCCCTCTTGTGATGGTACAATAAAAATGCAATCACTAGTATCTTCTATTGACAAAGATAGATTACTGTTATATTAGGTATTAGGCTTTGGATTTAAATTTTATGGGGCTGCCTATTTTCTACACCTCTTACAGTTGCCAGGAGAACAGTACTTGCCTGACTGCATTGTGCCAAGTGTAAAGTTTGGTGGAGGAGGGATTATGGTGTAGGGTTGTTATTCAGGGATTGGGCTTGGCCCCTTAGTTCCAGTGAAGGGAACTCTTAAGGCATCAGCATACCAAGACATTTTGGACAATTTCATGCTCCCAACTTTGTGGGAACAGTTTGGGGATGGCCCCTTCCTGTTATAACATGACCGAGCAGCAGTGCACAAAGAAAGGTCCATAAAGACCGAGTTTGGAGTGGAGGAACTTGACTGGCCTGCAGAGTCCTGGCCTCAACCCGACAGAACACCTTTGGGATGAATTAGAGCAGAGACTGCGAACTAGGCCTTTTCTTCCGACATCAGTCGCAAATTCGCTTTTGGAAGAATGGTCAAATATTCTCATAGACACATTCCTAAACCTTGTGGACAGCCTTCCCAGAAGAGTTGAAGCTGTTACAGCTGCAAAAGGTAGGCCAACTCAATATTGAACCCTACGGACTAAGATTGAGATGCCATTAAAGTCCATGTGCGTGTAAAGGCAGACGTCCCAATACTTTTGGCAATATAGTGTATATAACCTATTTTCCTTGTACCGAATGCTGTAAGGTGATGGGTACTAGAGCTCCTACATTGGACATGCACATGGATTGTGTATAAAGGACATACAACACTGGAAGAGCACACCAGAGTTACAAATATTCTTATATAATGGCATACAAGTGCAGAATGTACTGTTGAATTAAATGTTATGTATATATTTAAATATTAAATGACATTAAAAAAAATCATTACATTTTAATATTTTGTATTCTCCCTTTCGGCCAGCAGGTAGAGCTTTAACCTGCGTTTCCAGGTACAGTATATAACTTGCAGAGCTCAATAGCCTAAAGTGGAAGTAAAAGATGCTGTTGAAAATGTGTCCTCCCTCCTCCAATCTACAGTGGATATAAAAAGTCTACACACCAGGGGCGGACTGACAACTCATGGGGCCCCCGGGCAATAGGGGATCATGGGGCCCCTGTGTCCTTGCCCAAACTCAAAAAAGCCTATGAAAAAGGAACCAGGGGCATCTCATGGGGCCCCCTACTGACCCTGGGCCCTCGGGCAGTGCCCGAGTTTCCAAATGGTCAGTCAGCCCCTGCTAGACACCCCAGTTAAAATGTCAGATTTCTGTGATGTAAAAAAATGAGACAAAGATAAATCATTTCAGAACTTTTCCACTTTTAATGTAACCTATAAATTGTACAACTCAGTTGAACAACAAACTGAAATCTTTTAGGTGGAGGGAAGTAAAAATAAAAACCTGAAATAACATGGTTTCATGCCACCACCATGCTTTACTGTGGGTATGTTGTTCTTTTGGTGATGTGCAGTTTTGTTTTTGCGCCAAACATATCTTTTGGAATTATGGCCAAAAAGTTCAACCTTGGTTTCATCAGACCATAACACATTTCCCCGCATGCTTTTGGGAGACTTCAGATGTGTTTTTGCAAAATTTTGCTGGGCTTGGATGTTTTTCTTCGTAAGAAAAGGCTTCCATCTTGCCACTCTACCCCATAGCCCAGACATATGAAGAATACGGGAGATTGTTGTCACATGTACCACACAGCCAGTAGTTGCCAGATATTCCTGCAGCTCCTTTAATGATGTTGTAGGCCTCTTGACAGCCTCCCAGACCAGTTTTCTTCCCATCTTTTCATCAATTTTGGAGGGAAGTTCAGTTCTTGGTAACGTCACTGTTGCGCCATATTTTCTTCACTTGATGATGACTGTCTTCACTGTGTTCCATGGTATATCTAATGCCTTGGAAATTCTTTTGTACTCTTCTCTTGACTGATACCTTTTAACAATGAAATCCCTCTGATCCTTTGGAAGCCCTCTGCGGACCATGGCTTTTGCTGTAGGATACGACTAAGGAAATATCAGGAAAGACCTCCTAGAACAGCTGAACTTTATTTGGGGTTAATCAGAGGCACTATAAATGATGGCAGCTGTGTACTGACTCCTATTTAACATGATTTTGAATATTATTGCTTAATTCTGAACACAGCTACATCCCCAGTTATAAGAGGGTGTACACATTTATGCAACCACATTATTTTAGTTTGTTTTTCAACTAAGTTGTACAGTTTATAGGTCACAATAAAGGTGGAAAAAGTTCTGAAATTATTTATTTTTGTGTGATTTTGTTACATCACAGAAACCTGACAGTTTAGTAGGGGCGTGTAGACTTTTTATATCCACTGTATGCTTCATAGTTTTCCTTTAAAAAGACCCATGGAAATACCTTCTTTTTCATTCGCTCTGGAGCCGTCATATTAAGCACAAGGTTTGGCTCCTTGTGCCCACAATGAATGGGCAATGGGAATTGACAAGTAATGTCATAGTTCCAGGAATGCAGAGCTGTTGGATGACATTTATATTCCTTATGGGTATATTGAGTCCTTTTTATTTAAATTTTTTTATGAGATATTTTTGTTCAAGATGTTCCTATGGTCTTCCATATTGATTCTAATTTAAATTAAAATTTTACTTTTTCCCCCCTATTTTGTATTTTATTTGGGGATTTTTTAGAGTTAAATTTCTTTATTGCTCACATTTTAATTTTGTTTTGTATTAACATACTGTATTTTATTTGGGGACTTTTTTTAGAGTTTAATTTCTCTATTGCTCCCATTTTAATTTTGTTTTGTATTAACATACTGTATTTTGTTGAAGAGATTAAAGTACTCCATCTTTTTTGCTTTACTACTTATCGGGCAGTAGATGGCGTTTTAATGGATAGCTACTATTTCACATTTTCTACCAATGGTACCAATGGGTAATATTCCTGTAGTTAGCAATAACATTTTTGACAACACTTACAGTAAAGTGTTACTAAACCCATGACCCTGCATTTGCTATATCCAGTTGTAACACCCTGCTATTATTCGGACTGCAGGATGTTAAGAGAGACACAAGGTGGCAGTGTCCTGCAACTCAGTTACACACACTCTAGTAAATGCTTTATGGATCTTATAGGCTGAACTTCAGGACTTTGTTAGAAGGCTGCTAATTGGTGGAGTACATTTTTCTCAGAAGAGTTGGTGTGTGGGAAGAGGTATATAAATGTAGAAGCCCAGGAACAGGAAATGAGAAGGGAAATAGCTGGAGAGCAGAAGTGGAGAGAGAGAGCTGTGTTGGCCGCCAGAGTACCAGACCAGGCTGCAGAGGGAGAGGAGCCAGGAGGGATCGATAACCACCAGCAACGCCACCCTAGAGAGAGAGGGACATTTTATCAACAGGCGACTCAGAGTGCTGTGACCATACCGAGTGCTGCAGTGGGGATCGGAGAAACGCTGGGGACACTCATCCACTGAGAGAGAGACTGCCAGGATCCGCTGGAAGCCACTGTTCAGATGAGAGAGTCCCGTACACCAGCCAAACAAGTGAACATTAACATTCCTTTTCAATCAGTCACCTTCCTACACACAGTTGTGGACATTGCATATAGTTAACGTGTTGCGGCCTACTTCCCCGGCCATTACTATTGAACATATTTGCAGCATAGTTCAATCATCAGAGCTGGCCACAGTGCACGCCTTCCGCAGGCCAAACCACATCTTTGTTCCCTTAACCATTAGCCTACCCTCTTAAAGAAACATCTACCACCATAGCCATTAGTTCCTGCAGCTCACAGAGGAGTTATCCTTTGCCAGAAAGTGATTCTACACACTTATGACACCCTTTTGCCTAAAGTAAGTAACTTCTTCCTTTTTCTTCCCTTGTATTAGTCCTTTGAGGGACTGCAACTTTCATCTTTTCCTACTTAAAAAGTCTGGATCATTGTAGTGCACCAACTGGGTCCCAATGAGTGCACAGAAGATTCCTCACTGCATTTAAAGGGACTTGACTACCCAAATTAAAAGAGCTCCTTTCTATTTCAGATTTAAACCTTAACATCAGATCCTGAGGGCCCAAAGTGAGCTAGTTTCACTTTTGATAGTTTCCTTGCTCACTGGGGACTAGAAGCACCTCATGTTTGAGGTTTTGGATTAACTTCTGAAAAGCAGGCCTGCCAACACTGATTAAGATTTTGCTGTATGTGTTGTTTTCTTTGCTTAGATTTACTAAGAGTGGTAATTGCCATTATGTACACATATACCACTGTTCTGTACTGTTTGAGCTTACATCCAAGTTTATTATAAACATCATAGCAGTTAACTCCAATCTGTGTGTGAGTCTATTTTTTGATGATAATTTACTCTAGTCAGAACAGTAGTGTGGTGTCAGCAGGAGTTGGGCTTTCAGAGTGGGGTCCAGAGTGTCAGGGATCCCGAAAATAACTCAGAGATCCCTAGGGGGTAGTGCTACACAGTTTTCCACTGTACATAGAACATGGAAATGCAATTATTTTAGTAAATATAAACTGCTAAATGCCTTTTCTCATCAGAAGTTAGAGCAGTCTTGTGACTTCCATCAGTGTCCAGCTGAGTACTGGTTAATCTTGTAGGAGAAGTTTTCATTCTCCTCTGACTGTCATATGATAAAGACAGTCAGACCCTGACCCTCTGTCTGGACAGCACTGATTTAACCTGTGCCAATCACATGCACCCCCCCCCCAAAAAAAAACCTCTCTAGCAATACACACCAAACAGAGCATGTGTAGACTTGTCACTCCTACTCTAACTATGACATATGTATTTGGGACAGAAAAAGAATGGGAGGATCAGAGAAGACAGGATTAAACAGCCTTTTTACGCAATGCGGACATGGTACAGAAGAAGAGGCTGTGGACATGGTATAGGAGATGGTTAGAGGCTGTGGACATGGTATAGGAGATGTAATAGAAGAATCCTTTTGCGCTCTTATGTAGGCAAACACCAATTCTATCTGGCATGCACCAAATATTCTGCAGCTGCTAACATCCAATCCTATACCAAGCAGAAAATGATTATTTTTTTACATGTATGGTATAGGAGATGGTTAGAGGCTGTGGGCATGGTACAAAAGATGGTTAGAGGCTGTGGATATGGTATAGAAGATGGTTAGAGGCTGTGGATATGGTATAGGAGATGGTTAGAGGCTGTGAACATCGTACAGAAGATGGCTAGAGGCTGTAGATATGGTGCAGGAGATGGTTAGAGGCTGTGGACATCGTACATGAGATGTTTAGGCTGTGGATGGCTGTCTTCCCTTAACAGACATTTATGGGCAGCCCATAAGTGGTTAAAATTTATGGATTGTCTGTAAATTTATGGATGGCAACCCTGATTGTGTAATGTGTGGTGAGGTGTACAGATTTCCAGGACACACTTCTCCTGTTATCATTACTACAGCTCTATCCACATAGGTTGTTATGTGATCACTTAGCTGCTGCACACTCTGTCAAATGAACGATCTATGCAAGATGAAAAAAAGAAAAAATGAACCGCCTCCCGCCCGCTATATAAGGAAATAAGGCGGTTCTCTCGTTCTGGGATTACGTTATATGACGTCCTCCCACTCTAACAGTGTGGCGATCGGTGGTGTGCTGTGTCCCTGGGACACAACGGATCACCGATCAACGGAAAGAGCCGAAGACATCGGCTCTGTCATGTGATCAGCTGTGTCCAATCACAGCTGATTGCATGTAAATAAGGAAATGCCGGTTATCGTCATTTCTCTCCTCACGAGCTGTCACGCTGACAGCTCGTGAGGAGAGGAGAGTCTGTAATCAGCATTACTCAGAGGGGACATGTACACTGACCGTCAGGACACTGATGATCAGTATGCCCTGATAATCAGTGTAGCCCCGTCAGTGCCACCTGTCAGTGTCCATCAATGCCACCTGCCAGTGCCCATCAGTGCCACATCAATGCCACATAACAGTGCCTACCAGTGAACATCAATGCCACATATCAGTGCCCATCTGAGCTGCCTTTCAGTGCCACCTATCAGTGCCAGTCAGTGCCACTTATCAATGCCAGTCAGTGCTGCCAATCAGTGCCTCCTATCAGTGCCTGTCAGTGCTGCCTATCAGTGCTGCCTAACAGTGCCAGTCAGTGCCACCTAACAGTGCCAGTCAGTGCTGCCTATCAGTGCCGCCTATCAGTGTCGCCTATCAGTACCATATATGAGTGCTGCCTTTCAGTGCCCATCAGTGCCACCTACCAGTGCCTTCTAATCATTGCCCATCTGTGCCGCCTATCAGTGCCCATCAGTGCCACCTATCAGTGTCCATCACTGCAGCCTTATTAGCACACATCAGTGAAGGAGAAAAATCACTTATTTACAAAATTTTATAACAGAAACTAAGAAAAAACTTTTTTTCAAAATTTTCAGTTGTTTTTGGTTTGTTTAGCAAAAAATAAAAAACCCAGAGGTGATTAAATACCACCAAAAGAAAGCTCTATCTGTCTCAAAAAAAATATAAAAATGTCATATGGGTACAGTGTTGCATGACCACACAAATGCCATTCAAAGTGCGACAGCGCTGAAAGCTGAAAATTGGCCTGGGCAGGACAGGGGTATAAGTGCCCTGCAGGCAAGTGGTTAATTGCTGAGTTTTCAGTGAGAATGGTGATCACTGTATTAGATTTGAATGCACCTGTGCAGGTAGGTGTGACCGATCACCTGGAGTGGGGGAAACAGTGGTATGTTGTGTGTTAATGAAGTCAGCTGTACTACTTCCTGTGTCACACTGGTTTTCCCAACCTAAGAGCTGTCCAGGAAGTAATGAAGAAGTTCTCCATAGATTAGACTGATGCCTAGGTAAATCCTGGTGTGAGATATTAAAGAACACTTTTTTTTTTTGCAAAGAGGCACATTAATGCTATATTGGTATATATAGTAGGGAGGCTGGAATTTAGGGAAAAAAAAGTGAAATTTAAGTCACTGGGGAAGGAGTTCAAAATGACCTTGATTGTGACTTGGTTAAAACACCCTTAACCGCCATCCTATAACAGAAATACTGCTACAGGGCGGCAGCAGTGCGCAAAATCACGTATATATATACGTGATTTTGTATTTCCAGGTATCCAGAGCCATACAAAGCAGTGTGCTTACAGTGAAGCACTAACACAGCACACTTTGTAAAACGGCACACAGCACACAGTTAACCCTTTGATCGCCTCAGATGTTAACCCCTTCCTGCCAAGTGCCATTAGTACAGTGTCAGTGCTTTTTATTAGCACTGATCACTGTATTGGTGTCACTGGGGATGTCAGTGACACCAAGTCCGTTCCCCCCCAGTGTCAGAATGCCCCCCGCAGTCCATTACTAGTAAAAATAAAACAAAGTCCAGTATATATACCGCCATTTGTAAATGCTATAATTTTCACGTAAAACAATTAATTTACACGTATTGTTTTTTTTTTTTACCAAAGACATGTTGCAGAATACATTTTGACCAAAATTTATGACGAAATTAGATTTTTTACTGGACATGTTTAATAACAAAAAGTCAAAAATATTTTTTTCTCATACTTGTGGCTCTTTTTTTTATAGTGCAAAAAGTTAAAAAAACGCACAGGCGATCAAATACCACCAAAGAAAGCTTTATTTGTGGGGAAAAAAGGACATAAATTCCTTTGGGTGCAGCATTGCATGACCGCGCAATTGTAAGTTAAAGTAACGCAGTGCTCTAATGCAAAAAATGGCCTGGTCAGGAAGGGAGGTAAATTGTCTGGAGGACAAGTGATTAAATACCTTTTGCCCATTCTAGCTACTATAAACGAATGCAAAATCAGTCCACAATAGTTTAGACAAGATGTTCAAAGGCACGTCTCAACTAAAAAGTAAACATGCACAATACTTCATTGATTTATTTCTCATAGACTGTAATGCCAAATCATTTCTGTGCACCATCCTTAATTAGTCCTGGTAGGTAGAGTGGGGCTGGACAGGTGTCACAATTTGGTTCCCTTTATGTGTTAAGATGAAAGGCTCCTCTGAACATTCATTTTCACACTTCTCCTTTATCTTAGTATCAACAGCAGCAACATCTAATGTAACACAGCACAGGAGAAGGATTCGGTTTGATTCATTTTTTTTATGTTGGGCTCCATTTTAGAGATCTAGGCTGTGAACATGCACTCTGCTTAAAATAAAAGTGCAAAGTTTATGCCGGAACAAAGGGAAAAATCAAAGCAAATTTATTATGTTTTTTCCCTTGTGTGTGTTTTGTAATAATGTATAACATTGCCTGAGGACCTTGCTAGCAGGCATACACAGAAGAACGTGTTTACAATCTGTATTGTTTTTAGAATTTCACTTGAAATTATTTGAGTGGATATTACACCCGAAATTAAATATTTAATTTGGCCACAGTGAAGAAGTGAAAAGAAAAATACAGCAGAGACTCTCTTTTATTTTCTTAAAGTGTATTTGTAGCTAAAACTTTTTTTTTCTTAGTTTTGGATAGACAATTAAAGGATTAGATGCCCTGTCAGGTTTTATTGCAGCCTGCATGCCCACTGAAACAGAAAGCAATGGGAAACCTAAAAATCCGAAAGAGTCAAAAGGGAAATGCTTCATCTGCTACACCTGCAGGGTGAGGAAAGTGGTAAGGTCTGCATCTCTTTGGATGATCCTTTTGGGAGTATCTCACCAAAAATGACATTTTTGTTGCAGGGGATGCCAAAAATCTGACTTGTATCATTGTTCAGACTTCTGGGAAAATCAGTAAGCCAATCACACAAGCAGGAAATGAGATTTTTAGGAGGCGTTCTGTACACCAACCATGTACAGAATGCCTCCAGCAGCCGTACTGCATTTCATTTTACAGAAAATTACAGATCTGCAGATTGAAATGGAAAGGTCATTTTTAATAACATTCAATTACAATATGCCTTGAGTCATAATTGTATACACTATTTTATTTTTTTCGTATTTGCTCATTTGTTTCCCCATGAAAGTGGAGTTATCTTTTAAAACAAGAAGTGAAGGGAAATCTCCCAAATGGCACACAGACAGCATTTAGTTAACCCTTTCCTACATCACTACCCTAGCGTTATGACAAGAATTCACATCTTCAGTCAAATAAATTGAAAGTTGGAACCACCCTGTTCCAGTTACATAATCCCATCCATGCTTTCATAGGCATTAATCCTTCACACATCCCATCTGGTTCTTGGATAAAAACATCTACGCATTTCACAGTGATTGGATCAAGGTGCTGTTGCCAGTGGTGTATTTTGGTTTTGTGCTGCCCTAGGCAAGACTAAAATCGGGCACCCCCCCCATCTAAATGTGTCCCACCCTTTCATCTGAAAACTCCACCCCTTCCTCTTTAGGCTCCACCTCTTCCTATTAGAGCTCCACCCACTGACAACGATGGGACGCTATTCCTCCCACTGACACCAATGATGGGGCACGATTCCTCCCACTGACACTAATGTTGGGGCACTATTCATCCCACTGACACCAATGATGGGGCACTATTCCTCACACTGACACCAATGATGGGGCACGATTCCTCCCACTGTCATCAATGATGGGGCACGATTCCTCCCATTGACACCAATGATGGGGCACGATTCTTCCCACTGACACTAATGATGAACTGTTATTCCTCCCACTGATACCAATGATGGGCCACTATTCCTCACACACTGACACTAATGATGGCGCACTATTCCTCACACACTGACACCAATGATGGGGCACTATTCCTCACACTGACACCAATGATGGGGCACTATTCCTCACACTGACACCAATGATGGGGCACTATTCCTCACACTGACACCAATGATGGTACCCCATCATTAGTGTCAGTGTGTGAGGAATAGTGCCCCATCATTGGTATCAGTGGGAGGAATAGTGCCTCATCATTGGTGTCAGTGGGATGAATAGTGCGCCATCATTAGTGTCAGTGTGTGAGGAATAGTGCCCCATCATTGGTATCAGTGGGAGGAATAGTAGTTCATCATTAGTGTCAGTGGGAAGAATCGTGCCCCATCATTGGTGACAGTGACAGTGGGAGGAATTGTGCCCCATCATTGGCATCAGGGGGAGGAATCGTGCCCCATCATTGGTGTCAGGGAGAGGAATAGTGCCCCATCTTTGGTGTCAGGGAGAGGAATAGTGCCCCATCTTTGGTGTCAGGGGGAGGAATAATGCCCCATCTTTGGTGTCAGTGGGAGGAATAGTGTCCCATCATTGGTATCAGTGGGAGGAATAGTGTCCCATCATTGGCATCAGTGGGAGGCATAGTGCCCCATCATTGGCGTCAGTGGAAGGAATAGTGTCCCTTCATTGGTATCAGTGGCAGGAATAGAGCCCCATCATTGGTGTCAGTGGGAGGAAAAGTGCCCCCTCATTGGTGTCAGTGGCACCAATGTGGGGGCACTATTCCTCCCACACTGACACTAATGATGGGGCACTATTACTCCAACTGACACCAATTATACTTACATCGCTGTGCTGACCCCTGCTCCAGGCACAGACACTTACCAGTCACCTGTCTTCCTTCTCCAGCCGCTCTCCTCCTCTTCACCGGCTCCAGCTGCTCCCTCACTCGATCTTCAATCTTCGCGCTGCTGCTCAGCTCCTCCTCTCTAAGCTCCACCTCCTTGCCTGTGATTGGCCGCCTGTGTGCCTTTTCTGAGCTACAGATCTGGGGCCAATCACCAGCGAGGAGGCGGAGCTTGCAGAGGGAGGGACAGGCTGCCATAGGCTGCCCAGTGATCCCAGGGGTGAGGACAGATTTGACGGGCAGCTTGTCATCCAGCCCACATCACGATCAAAATCCAGGAAGATGAAGACACCAGACAGACACCCTTTGCACCCCTCCTCCAGCAGCGCCTTGTGGACCGAATCAATGTGGGACACGAAGTTGGGTAAGACACAGCAGCCCCTATCCCTTTCCCACGGAAGTGTCCCTGCCGCCGTGCCGCCCCCCTGAAAAGTGCCGCCCTAGGCAAATGCCTTGTTTGCCTCACGGTAAATATGCCCCTGGCTGTTGCTACCTATATGGATATAAATTCTGGAGTATTTTCCTGGCACTCATTTGAACTGAAGAAGTGGCATGGAGAAGCAATGAAATGTCTTCAGCTTTACAGAACTAGTTTAGTTGAACGTGACTAACTACTACTTGATAAACCTTTTCCCACTTTATCCAAAACTATCAAAAAAGGTTTGGCAATACATTCACTTTAAATAGACAGCTGGTACACGCAGATACTGTGGGGTTGATTTACTAAAACTGGGGAGTGCAAAATCTGGTGCACCTGTGCATGGTAGCCAATCAGCTTCTAACTTCAGCTTGTTCAATGAAGCTTTGACAATAAAACCTGGAAGCTGATTGGTTTCTATGATTAAAGCGATGCTAAAGTCAATCAGCGCTGGTAAATAAAAGGTTTGTTTTCCTCAAGTTTGTGTCCGGAGTATTACCTGGAATTCCCAAAGTTGCCATTACACTATAGTATTTGTAGCTACTGACTTTTAATTTTTAAAGCAGAGTAAAGTTCCTATTTAAGATTGGTCACTGCCAGGGTGTAATTTAGTGTTTTGCAGAACAACGTGCCAAATATTCTTACATTGAACAAGGACCATAGGCCTTAGGACCATAGGACAAAAACCTGATATCAAGATGTGTTACCAGGCAATCTCAGACATACAGCCGCTGATTTAGTGTAAAGTTAATTCAAAGACATTTCATATCACAGGCATAAACTAAAAATGTAATTTTCAGCATGCTTATTGCAAGTACAGTTACAATCTCATTTTGCTGCCCTTATCCTAAATACACAAAGAATTTTGCAATGCAAGGGTGATCCAATTTCACACATCTTCCTAAGATGTAACTTCAATGTCCTGCTGTCATTGTCACATCTCTTTAATGTCACTTTGTCGCGAGTTTCAAAAAAAAAAAAGAACATTTTTTAATGCCCTTTTAAAAATATTTTTTGTCATATCCAAACAGTGTGTGTGAGCTGCGGCAATTTATTACCCTTCATTATTCTGAACTCCATCTTTAATGGGAAGGGCAGCCTCTCAAGGATTCCGGTAGGCTCTATTATCTCTGGCTCACCTCTCTGACTTCACTGTTAAAGCCGGTGTGGCTATGATGTTCTTATCCAAGGCGTCCTTTCACCACCTGCTGGTTTCTCTCTTTTTGCAAACCTTTTAATACAATTCTCCTTTCATCCCTTTTCACATTTGTACCAAGGCCTTCCATGTAACATGAAGCCTCATTTGTAGATCAAACCCTTTCTTTTCCAGCAGGACAGTATACAGATATCTACTGTTTTTATATTCTGTTTTCATTTTAAAGAGCATCTAACCTCACCGTTTTTTATTTTTTTGTTCTATAGTTTCTGGTATGATAAATAATGTATAAATGTATGAATCTATTTCTTTTAGAGGTCATCGTTGTTTTAAACTTAAAGTGGTTGTAAACCTCAGACATGAAGTCTGAACAAAGCATTTCCCTCTATAGTGTGTATTTGTCTCAAGAGCACTAAGTGTGATTTCTGTCTGCTGCTTCATTCCTCTGCTATCTCCATGAGACACTTCTGACAAGCTTTCCTGACACCAAGAGAAAAATGGTGACAGGGGAGGGATCGCCAGTAGATTAACAGCCTCAAATCTGTTCCTGTGAGCTGTGTGGAGGGTTGTGTGTCCCTTACCTCTGATCAGCTCTCCGAGCTCTCCTCATTGAACTCTGCAGAATCAACGCCCCCTTTTTTAACAGCTGTACAAACTTTATAAATACAGCACTTTCAATGGATGTAGAGAAGAGAAGACTGCAGGACATGAGGATTTGTTTCAATTCTGTGTATCACCTGAGGCCAGTCACTTCACTAGGTAAGGCTGCTTTCACAATGATCTGTTTTTCTTCCAATTTAGCTTTTAAATAATGGGAAAGAAAACCGTGTGACTATGAATTCCTATGGAACTCTTCACATTGATCATTGATTACATTCACATTGCAGGTCAGGTGTGTTTTTAAAATCCTACTTGCTACATTTTTGGTGCAGGTTTAGTGCGATAAAAAAACCTCACCAAAAACACACCTCCCCAGTGAAATCACTGGAAAATGCGGCAAAAATGCACCCGGGCGTGTGTTTTTGATGCGATTTTGAGACACATCGTGTAAAATTGTGGTAAAAACATGATAAAACCACATATGTGTTGTGTTTTTCCTAGGATCTGTGTGAATGTAGCCTTGGGGAACTTTCACATTGATCAATAGCAAAAACGCAGTAAAAACACATATGCATTTTTGCCGCAGTTTTGCTGCGATTTTACTGTGATTACAGTGCGCTTTTCACAGGACCAAAAACACATAAAAAACGCAACACAGGTGCATTTTTGATGCATTTTTTTTAACTGACCAAATATGGCCCAAAAATGTGGCAAGCAAGATTTTTTACACCGCAACGGATCAGTATGAAGACACCCATAGACATGCATAGGGAAGCATTTTTGTTCAACTTTTCTTGTGTTTTTTTAACGCAAAAGTGCTTCAGAAACTCCTCAGTGTGAAAGCAGCTTTAGGGTTTACAAGCACTTTAATTTTTTTAATGAACACACCTGGATGTATAGGAGTCTCTTCACACTTTTTCATTGTGTTAACATGTACTTTTCCATGCTTTAAAGATTGGCTTGTCAAATTTATAAAGTGGTACCTAATAGGGATGCACTGATACTAGGGTTGCCACCTCATCCCTTTAAAACAAAACACATATTAACTACACAGGTTCTGGGGCTAATTTAATGCAGTTAAGGCACTAAGTGAGTTTAACTATCACCTTAATCAGCCACAGAACCTGTGTACTATTTTGATCGGCAAATACGAGTACTGTACTTTTGGTCATGTACTCCCTGATACCAAGTACCGATACTTGCAGTGCAATTTGCTTCAATACAAACTGTATGGATGCAAGTTGCACCACAAAGAATAGAATGCAATTTGAACAGGAATGCAATTCCTGTCCAATTTGCATGCAGTTTGTCCACTGCTCCTGTGTGAACCCAGGCTTGTCATAGTCTGAGTTCACACAGGAGCGGTGAGGGAAACTTCCTTGCACCGATCCCATGCTGTCACAGAAGAAAAAAATGGGGATTTGAAATCCCTATGGCTGTCTCTCCCAGTGCAGGGATGACAGTACAGGCTAGATGGATTTTGATTGGTCAGCACAGACCAATTAGAAGCCATCTAGCCCATACTGTCATCCCTGCAAAGAGAGGAGAGAAATCAGCTTCACGGGTCTGGGGATTTGAAATCCCCACGGCTGTCTCTCCTCTCAGTGCAGGGATGACAGTACGTGACTAGATGGCTTTTAATGGGCCAGCATTGACCAATCAGAAGCTGTCTAGCCTGTGCTGTCATCCCTGCATGGAGAGGACAGAAAGTTGCTTCACAGGTCTGGGGATTTGAAAACCCCGCAGCTGTCTCTCCTTTCAGTGCAGGGATGACAGTATGGGCTAGCTGGCTTTTGATTGGCCAGCACTGACCAATCAGAAGCTGTCTAGCCCATACTGTCATCCCTGCAAGGAGATGAGAGAAAGTCGCCTCACAGGTCTGGGGATTTGAAATCCCAGCGACTGTCTCTCCTCTCAGTGCAGGGAAAACAGACCAACACTATTTGTGATAACACAGTGCATCAAAAGGTGCAGGACATTCACATCTGTACTTTGTGGCATGCTTTAGCATAGGCACATTTTTCTCTTACTGTACTGCTTTCAGGTGCCATCCTAAATGAATGGCAACAAAGTGTAGTGCATATATACACACAATCTACCATGCATTGCATTGTTGCACATTAAAGCTAAATAGTGCGATCAGGCCCTAAACACCATCTGCATTGGAATAAGCATTTAGATCAGGAGCCTGGACTTCACTGACTGCATAATTAGTCTGTGGCTTAGTCCGTGACTTACCAGTGAAGCAGCAATAAAAATGACACCTCCAGGCTTTCACAGAATGCTAGGAGTTCTGTCCTTGGAGTAGGATAATATGACAATGATCCATACCTTCTCAATTCACAGAACATTTTGCTTTCTGTAAAAAGAATGCAAGGCTTTTTCTGAGTGGAGGATGTGCCAAGAGAGTTGGTGCCAACAGGGAATTGCGGACCGAAGAAAAGTAAAATGTTTAAAACTTCCGCGGGCAGAGAGGGGCACAGTTTATTAGAGGTAACTTATTTTTACTGTGCAACTATACATTAATAGTGTTTGCCCACATTTCAGCTTTAAAAACAAATAGTCTACATTTGGGGATATTTGACTCTGAGCACATAGTACTCTAAATGTTACCACCATTCAGTGCACTGTCCAGCCCTGTCCAGCTGCAGCATTGCATTTTTTACAGGCTGCTGGCCGTAGGGACACATGTGAGGGGGTGGCACACTGCCAACTGCCGCTATTTGAACAAATGGCACACAAATACTTACTTCTAAATTTGCCGCCAGAAGTAAACACAGCGGTCACACGATCGCTGGTTACATTTAGTGCTAAGGGAATCTTGCAGAGAACAACTTTGTCCTTTGCACTGGGCTCCTGGTGGCTATCTTGAGGGAGCCTGTATCTGATTGAAAAGAGGGTTCTTCCTAGAGTTGGGCAACCCTCTTGGACCCAGAAAGATTATATACAGCCCCTGCTGGAGTTTGCAGAAGGACCCCGCTGTACAGCCTGCCTTTGGATTTGTGCATCCTTCCACTCAACATCTCCAGCAATGCACCTTATATATATAACTATAACACAGAATGCAAGGGTCAGGGTAAGTAATGCATACGGTTCAGGAGTAGGTAATGCATGGCGTGCAGGGGTCAGCAGTAAATACTGAACAGAGCACAGGGGTCAGGAATAAGTGATGCACAACATGCAGAGGTCAAGAGTAAGTAACACAGGCCATCAAAGCACACATATACCACTATCCTTGTAGCCACTAAATACTCCTAATTACTCTGTTAATGTGACAGTCTCACATACACATATAAACCTAAGTACACGTTATCATTGTTGAAGAAAATTAACTCTTCCATTACATAAGCTTTTCTGCACACAGACAGCTATCACTTTGTATGAGCCTACCTTAACGAAGAAAAGTTCTTAAACAGCAGCTGTTGAGACAAAGAACACTTTGGTCAGGACTTCATAGAGGGAGATAGGAGAGAGAGAGGTGGAAAGAGAAGCAGAGGAGAGAGAAAGGAGGATGAGAGAGGAGGGGGTAAGAAATAAAGGGGATGAGAAAGGGTGGAGAGAGAGAGCAGGGGAGGGGGTAAGAGGGAGAGGAAGAAGAGATAAAGGGAGAAAGCGGGAAAAAATGAGGGTGTAGAGAGAAAGGGAGAGTGAGAAAAGTGAGCAGATAGGAGATAGAAGGGGGAGAATTTAGAGCAGTGGTCTCCAAACTGCGGTCCAGGGGACTGATGTGGCCCTTTTCTTGCTTTTGTTAGGCCCTTGGGACACTAGTTTTCCCACTGATACAAGGAACTATTCCTTCAACATCAACAATGGAGCATGATTCCTGTCACTGATGCCAACAATTGGGCACTATTCCTACCACTGACCCCCAACAATAAGATACTTATCTTCCCACTGACACCAATGATGGGGCACTATTCCTCCCACTGACATCAATGATGGGGCACTTCTAGGGCCCCATTCTTTTAAAACCAAACACATTTTAATTACACAGGTTCTGAAGCTAATTTAATGCAGATAAAGCACTAAGTGAGTTTAACTTCCACCTTAATCAGCAACAGAACTTGTGTCGATAATATGTGTTCAGTTTTAAAGGGATGAGGTGGCAACCCTAGGCACTATTGCTCCCACTGACACCAATGATGGGGCATTTTTTACTCTCAATGATGGCAAGGGATTTTCTACTCCCACTGGCCACAGTCTGGGCCCCCTGAAGGTCTGAAGGACAATAAACTGGCCCTTTGTTCAGAAAGTTTGAAGACCCCTGGCTTAGAGTAAAGAATGTGTTTACAGTTCACTCACCAATTGTGGACTCCCCCAGGGCTTGAGTTCTGTCATCAAGCCTGATGTCCCCCAAGGTCAGGCAACATACAAGCAGCCAGCATCTGAGCAAAGTTGCAATATGTAATTCTTAACCTGTTGCTGGTGCTTAGTGCCCATATAACCCCTTTCAGAGTCCAGCAGCAAGCAGCCATTTTAAATCTACCACCCTCACAATCCCCTTCACAGGCTCAGTGTACCACCATGCATGATCTCATTGCATGCCAGGGAGAGTTTGGAGTGTGGATAGACACACTAAGATGCCTTGTTTGGTCTCTGTCTGCCACCTGTCAGATCTGCAACATAGTGCTGAAGAGAAGTTTCAGCACATTTTGGCTGCATGCTGCAGATCCGATAGGTGGCGGAATAGAAAAAGTGGTGTTTGATGGTGGCATTGGTACCTGGGGCACACGGCACTAGATGCAAGGGAATGTGCCCAGCGTGCCCGATGGGTCCCTGCACTGCATTGTTTTACTAGATGCAGGGGAATGTGCCCAGCGTGCCCGATGGGCCCCTGCACTGCATTGTTTTACTAGATGCAGGGGAATGTGCCCAGCGTGCCCGATGGGCCCCTGCACTGCATTGTTGTACTGTTTATAATTCATTACATAAACTAGAAAATTCTACTGGTCCTCTTAAATGACTCACTTCCGTGTTGCCCTGCCCATACACGAGTTTTACGGAGTCATCAAAGACTTCAGTAGACAGATAACATGACAGGTTCATGATCAATTTATAACTAACTGGAAAGGTGCACAGGGGAGAGCTATTAACTGTACATTATTGTACATTATGTACATTATGTGGTTCCTACTAGGGAAGAGACAAACACTGGCCGTATATACAGCACTAAGAAATGATAGTAACCTTACCTGAAGATAAACCCAATCCCTTTTTAAACTCTGTCAAAACTTTCTAAAGCAGTTTCTGAACTTTATAGTCATTTTAATAATATCCATTTAACCACCGAGGTCCATAATATTGTTGTTTTACCGTGTGTCTGTTGCTAGCCACTGGCCCCCAGAGCAGGAATATTCCTATGCTGCGGTTTTAATATCTGACTGATATCTGCTAATATCTGCCTCCTGGGGAAGTTGTATTGAATAGAGTTGATATTAAAGTCATATGGCTGTGTGAAAAATTGCTTATTAAAGTTGCTTTGTGGCGTGCATGTAAGAAGACAATCCTTTGCTGCTGCTAATCTGAAAGGAGAAATCTTGAAAAGGGTTGAATTATTTAACCTAATAAAAATGAGTTGATTAATGTACACATTATATAACTACATCAGCAGGGCTGGTGCTAGACTATTTTGCTCATCCAGCTACTTGCGCCACCTCCCCACCAAAAAATAAAAAACATTTTTAAAAACAGTAGAAAATATTTAAACGACAAAACATTAAACTGCTAAATTTCTTTTAATTTGCAAAAGTAAGTGCCATAAGATGGCACCAGCACCAATATTAAAGACAAAATCAGGGTCACAGACTGACTGTATCTGTGGCTGGCAATGGCAGGGTGACAGTTGCAGTGAGTGGAAGATGATGGATCCACACTCTGACAGATCCCAGGCTGGAATTCCCCAGGCAATGGGGAGAGATAAAATGCTAAGGCAGTAGGCAGCCCAACCCGCACGCTCGCACACACAGACACACCACCTGAACTGAGCGATCCTGCACAGTGACAGATTTAACACAACACACCACCAACAACACTGACACAGATGAGCAGGCCGAGCAGGCACTAAAAGAGCAGGCTTTGGGATAGTGATGATGTCATTACTCGCTGACTCATTGCACATGTGATGGATGGTCGGCCAGGTCACACTCACTTAGACATCAGAGTTAGACATTACCTTGCTCCGCAGGCGCAGCTCTGCATCTGCTGATGAATGGGAAGAGAAGGGCTGGAACTCTACAGTGATCAGCAGCCACCAGCCGGCTTGCAGTAAGGGACTGAGTCTGAGAGGAATACTGGAAGGAGTGGCAGATCAGATGTTACATTGGCCCCAGACACCCAGCATCTTCCTCTGTCCTTTCTTCCTCCCCTCTGCCACCCCTCCCCTCAGCTGAAGGATCATTCATGACGTGGTGGCATCCCACACAGAGAGAGAGCTGGCCTGTGCTGCTTCCAGGTGCCTCTAGGTGGCAGTGCACCCTAGGCGGCTGCCTAGTTTGCCTAGTGAAAGAAGCGGCCCTGTACATCAGCATAATATGTCTTCATGATTAGTCTAGCCCCTAGACCACATTGTGATTTTATTTCCAAAAATATTTTTTTGGAAGCAAAATAGAATACTTGCTTCCCGCTTTGGTCAGTATGTCAATTTGCATATTCATTCTTTCCCATTGTTAACCCATTCCTGACAAACCAGTGGGCCTTTAACTGGTTATTAATGCCAGAAGGTGGGACTGATTTCCTGATCATGTGATTGGCTGTCACAGTTGTCACATGTTTAGGTACCTGTCCCCCTGGCTCCCAAGCACAGAAAATGTTTGCTGTAGTAAATCTACCAGTCCTTCTGACTCTACTTTGACTCTACTCTGACTCTACTAGTCCATTTGACTCTGCTCTGACTCTACTCTGACTCTACTAGTCCATTTGACTTTGCTCTGACTCTACTTTGACTCTACTCTGACTCTACTAGTCCATTTGACTCTGCTCTGATTCTACTTTGACTCTACTCTGACTCTACTAGTCCATTTGACTCTGCTCTGACTCTACTTTGACTCTACTCTGACTCTACTAGTCCATTTGACTCTGCTCTGACTCTACTTTGACTCTACTCTGACTCTACTAGTCCATTTGACTCTGCTCTGACTCTACTTTGACTCTACTCTGACTCTACTAGTCCATTTGACTCTGCTCTGACTCTACTCTGACTCTACTAGTCCATCTGAATCTACTCCTCTCTAGGCAGTGTTGCAGTCCAAGAATGACACTGTTGCTTCTTCTTAGGTAGCAGCTGCATGGACAGTGTTCAGGCGATCAGTCAGGAGAGAGGTTTTGGTAAAACCAATGCTCAACCACCTAGTTTTACTGCGCTCTGGCCACATGTGTGAATGAGTCTTTAGTACCACTGTAAACAAACCAACTATTTTAAGGGAGTGTGCAGTGTTTTCAATTCTATTATAGATTTACAGTACATATAAAAAATATCAGCTTGATGTATAAATGTTATCATATTAAGCCCTACACTCAGTGCAAAAACTCAAGCCCCAGCCCCTGATGATTTTATCTGTGACAAAATGTGTTGGGCAGGTAATGTGTTGGGCAGGACTGATGTCATCACATCCGTGGGATCAAACTGTGCTGATTTTTATTCCTCAAACACTCATCTGCTTGTGTGGCTTATGGTCCACGGTGGAGTGCTGTGGAAGTGTCTTGCTAACCTTGCTGGCATGGTTTATAAGATTTGTAAGGACTTATGACCTCAGTACATAGGGTTCATATGAGTTTGGTAAGTAGCCTGAACATGTCTTGATGGTGGATCACTGAAGTGGACACGTTCCCAGAATTATGACACAGTTTGTGTTTGCATTAAATACACATTGGATTTGGACTTTTAGGCTTGTAAATCATGATTTTGTTTATTTCATGGAAATATTAATGTCGCTGGTGGTTTGTGTGGATTATCACAGTGCACTATATTGTAAGATTTAGGGCAGCCATCAGAAATTTTTGGGCCCCTTACACAGCTTTAGGCTTGGTCCCCTGGCCTTACCACTAACATTCCCCGGGGCGTCTCCCTGGATCTGCCCACTGGCCACTCCACCAAGTCCCTCAGTACACCCACTTTTATTTCTTACAACTTAATATATGAAAATGAAAAGTGTATTCAAAGTCATCAGTGCTTTCATTATTTAACAGTAAGGAATTATATTTTAGCCAAAAAATATGAAGCCTGCCACCACGACAAGGTAGACTATTTTGAGCAGGACCCTACACTAACACTAACTTCACTACTTTTTCAATGCCCCCCCCCCCCAACAGATCTAAGGAAAAAAACCCTCCAAAACAAAAAAGCAAATATGTTCAGCAAAGAGACAGTCCAATCAAGCAAAGAGACATCCCAATCCCACAGAGACATCCCCAAATATTCAGCAAAGAGACAACCCAATCCAGCAAAGAGACAGACCCATATAATAAACAGCTCAATCCAGCAAAGAGACATCCCCACCCAGCAAAGAGATATCCCCATATATTTATCAAAGAGACGGTCCAATCCAGCTGAGAGACATCCTCACATAGCAAAGAGACAGCCCAATGCAACAAAGACAGTCACAAACAGCCCAATCCAACAAACAGTCACAGCACAGGCTCATATCCAGCAACATTGTCAATCAATTTACCTTTGTGATGTCTAATATCTTGTCTCCAAACCAGTCCACAGTGAGCACTGAGCAGTCCTGTAAGTCACATGCAGTGTAGCTCTTCCATGCGGATGAGCTGCGCCTGGCATGGTGCATAAATGAGCATCCAGTCTGCAGGGAGAACTGGAGTGCAGATGATATCACTCCGCCTTTCCCCTGCAGCTGGAACTATGTGAGCTGCTTTAGCTCACTCCACTGTCACCCTGCTTTAGCAATTGCTAGTTACTACAGCAGCAACAACTTCGTCTCTCAGCTCCCCTCACACCTGTTGTCAGGGCTCCCAGGTATGACCAGAGGTGTGTGACTGATGCAGGGAAACGCAGACTTCAGATATGTGATAAACAATACAATTTATTAACACTAACCATACGAACATAAACGCAGTGCAATACTAAACATAATACAGTGCAACCAAACCAAACCAACCACCCACAGATAACAGTACATACAAGCAAGCGTCGTCAGGCAGGCCGGGTCAATATCAATTGGGCAGGTAGGTACAGGGGGAGCAAGCAGAGAATGGTCGGGGGTCACAGGCCAGGTTCAGCAGGTAGCAAGCAGCGTAGTACAGAGGGTCAGGCAGAGGGATGGTCAGGGTCACAAGCCAGGGATCAAAACAGGTAACAAGCAGCGTAGTACAGAGGGTCAGGCAGAGGGCCAGAAACAGGATGCAGGACAGATACAGGGCCCAGGATAAACACAACACCAAGGCAGAGTCTGTGGGTCTGGCCATCCCTTAAATACCCCAGCATCATCAGTTCCAGGTGTTAGCTGGCTGAAAGGTTGAGTCTCTGATTGCTGGGAGCACCCGCTGGCCAGCCCTGGTACTGCAGATCAAAAGGCAGGTGAGTCCCACCATTGCTGGCCAGTCCATTCCTGACAGTACCCCCCCCTCAAGGAGCGGCCTCAGGACGCTCCAAACAGTCCTAGCTGGGCAAAAATGTTCCACCGCCCGGGTCTGGTAACTGGCGGGATATCAAAGACTGGCACACCGGGCAGGACTCCGGGCAGCGGCACACCGGGCTGGACTCCGGGCAGCGGCACACCGGGCTGGACTCCGGGCAGCGGCACACCGGGCTGGACTCCGGGCAGCGGCACACCGGGCTGGACTCCGGGCAGCGGCACACCGGGCTGGACTCCGGGCAGAGGCACACCGGGCAGAGGCACACCGGGCAGAGGCACACCGGGCAGAGGCACACCGGGCAGGACTCCGGGCAGAGGCACATCGGGCAGAGGCACATCGGGCAGAGGCACATCGGGCAGGACTCCGGGCAGAGGCACACCGGGCAGAGGCACACCGGGCAGGACTCCGGGCAGAGGCACATCGGGCAGGACTCCGGGCAGAGGCACATCGGATTACCAGGCGAAGCAGCAGGCAGCGGGCCACCGGGCGGAGCAGCAGGCACCGGGCCCCCGGGCGGAGCAGCAGGCACCGGGCCCCCGGGCGGAGCAGCAGGCACCGGGCCCCCGGGCGGAGCAGCAGGCACCGGGCCCCCGGGCGGGGCGACATGCATCGGGCCCCCGGGCGGAGCAGCAGGCACTGGGCCCCCGGGCGGAGCAGCAGGCACTGGGCCCCCGGGCGGGGCGACCGGGCCCCCGGGCGGGGCAGCAGGCGCCGGGCCCCCGGGCGGAGCAGCAGGCACCGGGCCCCCGGGCGGGGCGACATGCATCGGGCCCCCGGGCGGAGCAGCAGGCACCGGGCCCCCGGGCGGGGCGACCGGGCCCCCGGGCGGGGCAGCAGGCACCGGGCCCCCGGGTGGAGCGGCAGGCACCGGGCCCCCGGGCGGAGCGGCAGGCACCGGGCCCCCGAGCGGAGCGGCAGGCACCGGGCCCCCGGGCGGGGCGACAGGCACCGGGCCCCCGGGCGGGGCGACAGGCACCGGGCCCCCGAGCGGGGCGGCAGGCACCGGGCCCCCGGGCGGGGCGACAGGCACCGGGCCCCCGAGCGGGGCGGCAGGCACCGGGCCCCCGGGCGGGGCGACAGGCACCGGGCCCCCGGGCGGGGCAGCAGGCACCGGGCCCCCGGGCGGAGCAGCAGGCACCGGGCCCCCGGGCGGGGCGACCGGCATCGGGCCCCCAGGCGGGGCGGCGGGCCCCCAGGAGGGGCGACGGGCATCGGGCCCCCAGGCGGGGCGACGGGCATCGGTCCCCCAGGCGGGGCGACGGGCATCGTGCCCCCAGGCGGGGCGACGGGCATCGTGCCCCCAGGCGGGGCGACGGGCATCGTGCCCCCAGGCGGGGCGACAGGCATCGTGCCCCCAGGCGGAGCGACAGGTCTCGGGCCCTCAGGCGGAGCGGCGGGCGCCGGACCCCCAGATGGAGCGACAGGTCTCGGGCCCTCAGGCGGAGCGGCGGGCGCCGGACCCCCAGGAGGAGCGACAGGTCTCGGGCCCTCAGGCGGAGCGGCGGGCGCCGGACCCCCAGATGGAGCGACAGGTCTCGGGCCCTCAGGCGGAGCGGCGGGCGCCGGACCCCCAGGCGGAGCGACAGGTCTCGGGCCCTCAGGCGGAGCGGCGGGCGCCGGACCCCCAGGCGGAGCGACAGGTCTCGGGCCCTTAGGCGGAACGACAGGTCTCAGGCCCCCAGGCGGGGCGTCGGGCACCGAGTCACCAGGCACTACCGTGGGCTCCGAGTCAACTGGGATGACCGCTGGCACTGGGTCAGACATTGGATCGTCTGGCTGGACAGCGGGCATCGGGTCACCAGGCATCAGGTCATTTGGCTCGACAGCGGGCACCGCGTCATCTGGCAAGGCAGTGGGCTCTGAGTCAACTGGTATGACCGCGGGCACTGGGTCAGACATTGGATCGTCTGACTGGACAGCGGGCACTGGGTCACCAGGCATCAGGTCATTTGGCTCGACAGCGGGCACCGCGTCATCTGGCAAGGCAGTGGGCTCCGAGTCAACTGGTATGACCGCGGGCACTGGGTCAGACATTGGATCGTCTGACTGGACAGCGGGCATCGGGTCACCAGGCATCAGGTCATTTGGCTCGACAGCGGGCACCGCGTCATCTGGCAAGGCAGTGGGCTCCGAGTCAACAGGCACGACAGTGAGCACCGGGTCATCAGGTACCGGATTGTCTGGCTCGACAGCGGGCATCGGGTCACCAGGTATGACAGCGGGCACTGGGTCACCAGGCATCAGGTCATTTGGCTCGACAGCGGGCACCGGATCAGGTACCGGATCATCTGGATCAACAGCGGGCATCGAGTCAACTGGCCTAATAGGATCGTCAGGCTGGATCAGTTCATCATGCTGGGTAGAGGCATCAGGCTGAATGCCGGCGTCCGGCCGAGTAGAGGCTTCAGGCCGAGTAGAGGCTTCAGGCCGAGTAGAGGCTTCAGGCCGAGTAGAGGCATCAGGCCGAGTAGAGGCATCAGGCCGAGTAGAGGCTTCAGGCCGAGTAGAGGCATCAGGCCGAGTAGAGGCTTCAGGCTGAACCACGGAAGGCAGGCTCACCGGTTTGGATACTGGCAGGATGGTATTGGTTGGAAAGAATTTTCGCTTTTTTCTGGTTTTAACTACTGGAGCACTGCAAGTAAACGCAGGTCTGCAAACGAATGGAGCAGCTGGAGACAGAGAAGAACTGGAGGATGGAACAGAGGAGGGAGCAGTTGCTACAGAGGGCTTTTTTACAGGGTTAAAGGCAGGATAGGTGCAGCGAGTGGGAACAGGGTACTGACATGCGGTAGATAGCAGGGCAGGAGGAGCTGTTGGGAATGCAGGAATAGAGTTTTGAGGAAATAGATTAGAAGCAGGACTGGGTCTTTGTAAGCTGACTGAGGCTGGGTGCAACAAGTCTGTCCATGTCTGCAGTATGGGTTGAACAAAGCTGAGCTTACACAAAGCCTGTCTGGTCAATGACTGCACTGCGTTTATACAATCTCTTAGTGTCTGTGGTGAACATGTGGAATAACGCTCCAGAAAGTAACCCACATCATCCTCTAATAACCACACCAGGGACTCTACCTGGTCTGCACTAAATGGTGGCAAAAATTCATCCCTGCATTCGGGGGTACCAGATGAAACCAACTCAGCACAAACCTCAATCAATTGCTGCACCTCAGAGAACTCTGTGCCCTGATCTACTAGAACATGAGCGAGCCGTATACATTCTAGCAGTTCATCCCGGGGATACTCCTTCAGAGTTTGATAAGCATACTCCCTGTCATCAAACACTAGCAGATATAAATATTCAACCTCATCAAGATCCATCCTTCCCATCAACAAGCCAAGATGGCTTCCCTGTGCAGCCACTTCTGGTCAGGATTGGCCTTGGTGTAATGTCAGGGCTCCCGGGTATGACCAGAGGTGTGTGACTGACGCAGGGAAACGCAGACTTCAGATATGTGATAAACAATACAATTTATTAACACTAACCATACGAACATAAACGCAGTGCAATACTAAACATAATACAGTGCAACCAAACCAACCACCCACAGATAACAGTACATACAAGCAAGCGTCGTCAGGCAGGCCGGGTCAATATCAATTGGGCAGGTAGGTACAGGGGGAGCAAGCAGAGAATGGTCGGGGTCACAGGCCAGGTTCAGCAGGTAGCAAGCAGCGTAGTACAGAGGGTCAGGCAGAGGGATGGTCAGGGTCACAAGCCAGGGATCAAAACAGGTAACAAGCAGCGTAGTACAGAGGGTCAGGCAGAGGGCCAGAAACAGGATGCAGGACAGATACAGGGCCCAGGACAAACACAACACCAAGGCAGAGTCTGTGGGTCTGGTCATCCCTTAAATACCCCAGCATCATCAGTTCCAGGTGTTAGCTGGCTGAAAGGTTGAGTCTCTGATTGCTGGGAGCACCCGCTGGCCAGCCCTGGTACTGCAGATCAAAAGGCAGGTGAGTCCCACCATTGCTGGCCAGTCCATTCCTGACACCTGTATGCACCCAGCCCCCCTCACATTTGTACACACTCAGCCCCCCAAACCTGTACACACTCAGCCCCCCTCACACCTGTATGCACTCAGCTCTCCTCACACCTGTATGCACCCAGCCCCCCTCACACCTGTACACACTCAGCCCCCCAAACTCGCTCATCCATGTCTTTATGAACCTTGCTTTGTGCATTGGTGTGCAGTCATGTTGGAACAGGAGGGGACATCCCCAAACTGTTCCCACATGTTGGGAGCCTGGAATTGTCCAAAATGTCTTAGTATACTGGCGCTTTAAGAGTTCCCTTCACTGGAACTAAGGGGCCAAGCTGAACCCCTGAAAAACAATCCCACACCATAATCCCCCCTTTACCAAACGTTGCACTTGGCACAATGCAGTCAGGCAGGTTGCTGTTGTTCCCAGTTGCTTCCACTTTGTTATAATACCACTAACAGTCGGCCGTGGAATATTTAGTATCAAGGAAATTTCACAGATGGACTTATTGCACAGGTGGCAACCTATCACGGTACAATGCTTGAATTCACCTGAGCTCCTGAGAGCGACCCATTCTTTCATAAATATTTGTAGAAGCAGTCTGCATTCTTAGGTGCTTGATTTTATATACCTGTGGCCATGGAGGTGATTGGAACACCTAAATCCAATGATTTGGAGGGCTGTCCCAATACTTTTGGCAATATAGTGTAGTTTCTTTGTATGGAGGCAGCAATATTTGCTCTTTGCTTCAGTGATGTAAATGTGCAAAATTTGATTGGAACACAGTTTTTTTAAATTGAGAAAAAAAATCATTCTGTGTCATTAGTGATACTAAAGGCTCATTTAAAAAAACAAACATGTTATACTCACCTGCTCAGTGCAATGGTTTTGCAGAATGAAGCTCCATTCCTCTACTTCTTGGGTCCCCTGCCAGTGCTCCTGGCTCCTCTGTCATATGAGTACCCCCCAGCAAGCCGCTTGCGAGCCATGCTGGCTGCGTCCATAGACATGCCCTCCCCCTCACTGGATGTGATTGACAGCAGCAGGAGCCAGTGGCTCCTACTGTTGTCTCAAGCCAATGGGAAGGCAAAGAGCTGGGGCAGCAGCTGCTCTGATGCACATTGCTGTACTTTGTACACTGCACACTGCACCACTCTATACATTGTAAATGAAATATTCCACACCACTACAATCTGTACTGTACAACGTGCACTACAAATATACCCAATACTACAACACTCTGTATATTATACAATCCATACTGTGCCACTTAAAATATACATGCTGTATTTTCTATGCTCATGCTGCTTTATTATATAGTCTATACCCAGCCACTGTTCTGTTTGTTGTCCCCCCATATGTCAAATACTGGAATATTTCACTACATTTCTTTCTGTGCCTAGATGGATGTTCTAGTTTTTATCATTTAATTTATGTAAAACATTTTAATAACATTCTTGGCTATGTATGTAAAAGGATGTTGATACAGAAAAAAAAATCAAACTAAGGCAGCATAACAGGCTTGTCTTCTTTTAACAAAAATGTAGCTTTTGTGTACAGTAATGCTATAAAAGGAAACCAACAACTACTTTTGTTGCCTCCAATAGGAACACACAGCAGTAAGCTGCAGAGCTACATCACATAAATGTCAAATCCAGTACAGGTGTGGGGTTTACAGGCATAACTATTACAAGCTCTTTCACATAATAGAAAAAAAATGTGTTTTTCATGTCTCTATTGAGATATGGCAATCCGCTCAAAATTTGTTTTCGGGAAGGTGAAGCATTGCTTACTTTCACACAACAGTGGTCTCAAAAGGAAGAATGGAATTGAATGTACGGTATATTGCAAGCATTTCTACACAAAAGAAAACTTTTTATATGATAGAAGAAATCCTCAACATTCTTAATGCATTATTTTAAATGACTGCAAAATGAACCACGAATGGAAAACTACCTGAAGTAAATTGTTAGTTTTTGTATTCCTATGCTGACCTGTAAAAAATAAATTGATTAATTGATCATAGTTCTGACTGTTTTAAAGAATTTTAAAGGCAAATTTGTCTTTATTATATTTTCGTATCAAATTTAACAAAACATTAGAAATAATGATAAAGTGTGCAAATAAATGAACATCACAGATGTGGAGATGATCTATGTGGGTGGGTGAAAGTGATTCCATGCAACAGGAAGCTGAAAGGATCAACAACATATATTACGGAGATATGAAAAAACATGGTTTCAAGGGGGGGAATTCCCAGGTGGGACTGAAACAAATGAAACAACTCTGTATAACTAAGTGTATAACCCAAAGTAAGAAAAAAGATAAAGTATAAAAAGAAAAGAGAGAAGTTAGTTGTAGAAATAATAAAGGGAAAGAAGAGAGAGGGTTGGGAGACGGGAACGGCAAAAGCAGGGTCAAAGAGGCCTCCTACCAGGACCCCACTGTACCCAGGCGCGAGCCGTGAGGCCTAACCAGCGGACATTTCAAAATGAATCGGGGTAGCAAGGCTCAACTCCATTAGGGCACGACAGGGGAACACATATCTTGAAGAGTCAAAGAGGAGGAGAAATGGAGCCAGATTGACCACAGCAACTTGTGTTTATCATAGGTATCATTGGCAAACACTAGCATTTCTTCCATACGCATGATATCATTAAGCACAGAAACACACATTGGGAGAGGAGGGGGTGGTGGCCATTTTCCAAAAGAGGGGTATGAATTGGCGGGCCGCAGGTAGCAAAACACAACATACTTTTCTTCTGTGCTACCAGTGAGCCCTGTAATTTGGAAAGGAGAGCAATCGCTAGCGAAGGGGCCAAGGACTCGCCATAGATCCTTTTATATACATCCAAAACTTGGTGCCAGAAGGGTTGTATTTGGTCACAATCCCACCAAATATGGAGCTGTGTACCGACCAGGGGAGGACTGACCATTTGGAAACTCCGACACTGCCCGAGGGCCCGGGGTCAGTAGGGGGCCCCATGAGATGCCCCTGGTTCCTTTTTTCATAGGCTTTTTTGAGTTTGGGCAAGGACACAGGGGCCCCATGATCCCCTATTGCTTGGGGGCCCCATGAGTTGTCAGCCTGCCCCTGGTACCGACAGCTTTAGTACAAAGCCAGCAGAGATTAGGTGTAGAAGGAAAAGTTTTGTGTCGGGAGACGGGGGTCTGTTTTAAAGAATTTTAAAGTTGATGCTAATTGTTCAGTTCAACTATTTATTGCAGTCAGCTTCTCAATGGTACAATTTAAGTGAAACAGTTGTTATATTGAATATCATATTGTTACGAGTATGGCCATAATCAGATCAAGTGCTTTGCTAATTCTTGCTGTGTCTAATTCTTGCAGTAAAGACAAGAAAATGACCCAGTGGTACGGCATGTTAATGTGTCTTTAGTAAACAAGAATACTGCCTATACAAACTCTTTACAGTTACAGGAATACAATACAATACATGCAGAGTGCTACAAATATGCAGACATACACATGCTACCTATTTCTTCATATCAAATGCACTAATCTGTATGCAATAGGAATAAACTAAAAGTTAGTTAGCCACTTAGCTTCTAATATAGCTGGTATTTCCATAGCAAACAGGACTCCAGGCATTTCAAACGATTGCAGGAAAATGGGCATTTGGTCTTGGCATTCTTTCTCTCTGTTGTAGCGTTGCCTCTAGTGTTTTCCCTTGGCAAAATCCCCTTTTCAGCTAGTGCTGCTGGCCTTTAATCTTGAAAAGATTGGTATCCATTCCCACTTGTTCATAACCCTTTTTTAATTGAGTTCCAAAAGTGTAGGACCATAATTACCATAGGTTAAACCTGTCAAAAGGTCAGGCTGTTTGTTGATTTTTTATTGGCAGAACTACAATTAGTACCAAATTAAAAAAGAAGAAAAAAGCGCCACTTACAAAAAACACCAAAGTGTCAGCAGCATATCCCACCCAAAATAAATTTTGGCAACAATAATCCAAATTAAAAGGTATGCGCTAATAACAAACTTATACAAAAGTGTATGTCATCATCCAAAAAACATTAGTGTTTTAAATAAATTAGAGTGTCCAAACATAAATTAGTGTCCAAAAAAAAAATATATATATCTTCAGTGACTTGAACCAATTGTGAGAAATCCACCACCAAAGGAGATTAAATGAACTCACCAGAGCTAATGGCTGGTCAGATTATAAACCAGCAACAGCGCTTGTGCTCTGGGAGCAATGAACCCGATGTCCAAATAGATATGGTGATGTTTCAGATACTTCCAGATAATAATCACAGCCAAACAACTTTGCAGCCCAAGCTCTTATAATGAACTTCTCCACTCTGTCTCATACCTCCATGAGAGCATGCAGTACACTCAGGGACAAAAAAGAGAACATAATGGTGCAATACGTTTTTTTCATTTATCTCTTTAATAAAAAAGGTATAAGGAAACTCACAAACAAGGTGTCCAACAGACACCAGCTTCAATCGCAAAAAAGGGTTGAGATACAGTTAACGCTCACCGCAGATCTCTCCCATACAGCACAGACCAGCAAGGCTCTCTAACATCCACATCAAATAGGCTACGCCCAACCGGTTTCGTCACACCGACGTCATCAAGGGGCAGTACAGATGGGAACGTCAGACAGCTCTTATAAATACCACCCTTCATCTACATAGTTTTAACACCCAGCCAATCACTGTGTTCCTAGTCTCCTTAATCACGCCGGCTAGAACAGGTGTTTCCCAATTTAATTATACATATACTCTATTATATAAACAAAAAAGCTAAATATTTATACCCTGCAGGTTTGAATCAGCACAATACCGTTCTCCTTCAAAATCACCCACAAAAAAATATAAATATAAAAACATAAATATATGCAGAAAAGCAATATATACCATCCTGTGCATGGCTCTTCAAACCACAGAAAAACCCTTAAAGGGCCATGCACAGAACTTAAAGCACAACTCTTCTCATACACAAAAAAAAATTAAAAAAAATTTTTTTTTATAAAAATATAAACCAAATTAAAATAAACTATATATAACGATCACTACATGTAATCAATATTTTAAAATATTTATCTTAAAAATTAGTCAAAAAACAATTTAAATCAATATCTATGTTTAAACCTCTTGGTACTAAAGACTCCAATTCATATCTCCAAAAAGTCTCCTTTTTTGATATTTCTTTAATCAGATCTGAACCCCTCCAATGACTTTTTACACTCTCAATTCCATAAAATGTCGCTAAACTTGGATCACTATTGTGTCTTAATTTAAAATGTCTTGAAACACTATGTTTGTCAAACCCTCTCTTTATATTGTTCAAATGTTCATTTATCCTAGTCTTCAACTGTCTCCCTGTTCTTCCAACGTACTGAAAATGACACGGGCATTCCAAAACATAAATCACATGAGAGGAATTACACGAAATAAGTTGTTCGATCTTATATTCTTTCTTAGTTATATTTGAAATAAATTTCTTCCTCTTTATTTTATTCGATCTATTTATCGTTCTACATGCTTTACACCTGTTACAATGAACAAATCCCTTCATCGGGAAAAAAATCCACCTCTTTTGGTGGATCTAAAACATTATGCACTAATTTCGTCCTTATAGATCGATTTTTCTTATAAATAAATTTAGGTTTTTTTGGGATGATCTTTTTCAATACCTCATCTTTTAACAAAATCGGCCAATATTTCTTGAAAATACCCTCAATCTCTTTATACTGATTATTAAAGTTGGTAATAAAAGGCATATCAAAGTTGTTATTCTTTATCTTTCTATTAGACAGAAAAGTACTTCTATCCTTTTTATCAATCATTTCCCTTTCTGTTGACAAAAAAGGTTTTTTATATCCTTTCTCAATAAACCGATCGATCAATACATCAGTTTGATCAACAAAATCTTTCCTTAAACTGCAATTCCTTTTAATTCTTGTAAACTGACTTCTTGGGGTATTATATAGCCATTTAGGATGATGTCCACTTGAAACCGGGATATAGCTATTTTTATCAATATCTTTAAAAAAAGTTTTAGTATAAATCTGTCCATCATATTTATATAAGATCAAATCCAAAAAATTAACCTTTTCAAAATCTTTAGTAACAGTAAACTTCAACCCATAATGGTTTTTATTAATATAGTTTGAAAATCCTTCAAGATCTATTTCAGAACCCCTCCAAATTACTATAATATCGTCTATGTAGCGCCTATACAGCGCCACCTGTGGCCATTTTTCAAATATACATTCTTCTTCCCATTTATCCATAACGATATTAGCTACACTGGGAGCATACTTAGCACCCATAGCAACGCCCCTACATTGCTGAAAAAAAGTATTATTATACCAGAAGAAGTTATTCGACATCACAAATTCTAGTAATTCACAAATAAATGCTCTTTGAGTTCTTTTAATATGTGATTTATGTTTCAATGCCCATTTAACTGCTTTCAAACCATCATCTTGTTTAATGCTGGTATATAAGGACTCAACATCAATAGTGACCAAGTAGCAACCTTCAATATTCTCTAAACTCGCCAAAATACCAATAAGTTCTCCACTATCCCTTAAAAAAGAACGATTGTTCTTCACTATCGGTTGTAAAAATGAATCTATGTATTCTCCGACTCGAGAGAAAATAGAATTAATCCCACTCACAATGGGTCTACCAGGGGGTGTTTTTTTATTTTTATGTAATTTGGGTAGGTAGTATATAGTAGGAATTCTTGGATTATTAATACATAAATATCTCGCCTCTTTCTCGTTTAAGACTCCTAAGTCTTTACCTTTATTAATCAGCAGTTTTAATTCACCCTTCAATCTTTTAGTAGGGTTTGATGCAAGAATTTTATATGTATCTTCAACTTTAAGCAATCTATCCATCTCAAGTTCATAATCTTTTTTATTTAAGATAACAATGCTACCACCCTTATCAGCCCCTCTAATAACAATCTCTTTTCTTTTTTCTAAATCTTTAATACCTTGTCCGAGTTCTTTTGAAGTATAATATCTCTTTTTAAGATTCATATCTTTAATTTCAGTCTCAACCATTTTTTTAAAAACATCTAAATATTCATTCCCTGTATTTTTGGGATTAAACGTAGAAGAATTCTTCAGATTACTATGCATGTAGACCTTTGCAGGTACTTTACTGATCCCTTCTTTCTTATTATCTTTATTTTTCTCAAAATTTTTTTTTATATTCAACTTTCTAACGAACTTGTGCAGATCGATACAAACATCAAATTTACTTACATTTTTTCTGGGTATATATTTTAGCCCTAAATCTAAAACTTTTATCTCTTTTTCAGTAAGACAAACATCACTTAAATTAAAAATTCCAGTGCCTATAGATCTCTTTTCCTTTTCTTTTAGTTTTCGTTTACCTCCTCTTTTTCCTCTATACCTCCTCTATTGTTTTTCATACCATATGTACCTCTTTGATTCCATCCCCTGTAATTGGGATTGTAATATCTCATCTCTGGGTCCCATCCTCTGCTCGGGTCCTGAAAACCCCCTCTATTGGAAAAATTACCCTGAAAACCTCCTCTCTGAAACCAATTACCTCTAGCTCTCCCCGCTCTCCTATAATTGAAGGTCCCTCTATATACCCTTCCTTTTCCTTCATAATAAGGTCTATGAGTGGGATTATTCAATTCGAGGGTATTCATATCATTTTCATGAAATTTTATCTTTGCTTTTCTGCATATATTTATGTTTTTATATTTATATTTTTTTGTGGGTGATTTTGAAGGAGAACGGTATTGTGCTGATTCAAACCTGCAGGGTATATATATTTAGCTTTTTTGTTTATATAATAGAGTATATGTATAATTAAATTGGGAAACACCTGTTCTAGCCGGCGTGATTAAGGAGACTAGGAACGCAGTGATTGGCTGGGTGTTAAAACTATGTAGATGAAGGGTGGTATTTATAAGAGCTGTCTGACGTTCCCATCTGTACCGCCCCTTGATGACGTCGGTGTGACGAAACCGGTTGGGCGTAGCCTATTTGATGTGGATGTTAGAGAGCCTTGCTGGTCTGTGCTGTATGGGAGAGATCTGCGGCGAGCGTTAACTGTATCTCAACCCTTTTTTGCGATTGAAGCTGGTGTCTGTTGGACACCTTGTTTGTGAGTTTCCTTATACCTTTTTTATTAAAGAGATAAATGAAAAAAACGTATTGCACCATTATGTTCTCTTTTTTGTCCCTGAGTGTACTGCATGCTCTCATGGAGGTATGAGACAGAGTGGAGAAGTTCATTATAAGAGCTTGGGCTGCAAAGTTGTTTGTCTGTGATTATTATTATCTGGAAGTATCTGAAACATCACCATATCTATTAGGACATCGGGTTCATTGCTCCCAGAGCACAAGCGCTGTTGCTGGTTTATAATCTGACCAGCCATTAGCTCTGGTGAGTTCATTTAATCTCCTTTGGTGGTGGATTTCTCACAATTGGTTCAAGTCACTGAAGATATATATATTTTTTTTGGACACTAATTTATGTTTGGACACTCTAATTTATTTAAAACACTAATGTTTTTTGGATGATGACATACACTTTTGTATAAGTTTGTTATTAGCGCATACCTTTTAATTTGGAGAACTACAATTAGGTTTGGGTCCAGTGTTTGATAAGAGCTCCTCCAAAACAATGGGAACAGCTAAGGATGTCTAATTTCTTGGCCAATAGTTTACCACATACAATGAAATGGTATTTTGGCAGTTTTCCCATTATATTAAAGGTCATCAAATGCTGCTTGATTTAAAGGATAAGTTTGGGAACATGTTACATGTTCTACCCTAGAAACAGCAGGTACAGGGAGAAAATCAATGACCTGCTGTCACAGGGAGTGCAGGGATTGGGGTGCGGCTGGAATAGCGGGAACATTTTACATGTTCCACCCTAGAAACAGCAGGTACAGGGGAAAAATCACGACCTGCTGTCACAGGGAGTGCAGGGATTGGGGTGCAGCTGCAGGAGCGGGAACATGTTACATGCTCTACCCTAGAAACAGGTGGAACATGTAACATGTTACCACTCCTGCAGCTGCTCCCTGATCCCTGCACTCCCTGTGACAGTAGGTCGGGGATCTTCTCCCTGTACCTGCTGTCACTATTCGAAAAGATCATGGCCATGTGGGGCTCCGCCCACACAGCAATGTCATTCATTCACAGACTTCTGTGAATGAACTACAAGTACCAAAAGCCTTTGCGGTTGTCAGCTTGTAGTTCTCAATGAACTGGCTGGAAACTGTTGAGCACTCTAGGTAGTTCATTGATGCTTCCTGTCAGTGTGTAACTGCCTTCCCATACGAGGTATGAGCAGACAGCTTATACTGACAGTCTGGAAGAGCCCTGCATTGCACTCACGATCTGCTGATCATGGGTGCAATGCTTTACAGGCTCCTAATTAAAAATAAATAAATGCATATTTTTGTTTCCTGCAAAAAGATGTACATTTATTATCATAATTTTTTTGTAAGATGAACTTATCCTTTAACAATGGCATGTGTTTGAGAGATGTTCCCACAATAAAACTGATATTTACTAAGAAACCTGAACTTTGTTGTGCTGAAAAATTAAAAATATGTGTGTGTATGTATATATATGTATGTGTGTGTGTGTGTGTGTGTGTGTGTGTGTGTGTGTGTGTATGTGTGTGTGTATATATATATATATATATATATATATATATATATATATATATACATACAGTTGTGTTCAAAATATTAGCAGTCAGACATCACTGACCTGATCAATCACGGTTTTTTGGTAGAAATCATATTTCTACATGGCAAATAATTTACTAGCAGGTGTAGTAGAGTAATAGAAATCCAACAGACCCAACAGTCATGAAATGCATGCTGCTGATTCTGTGTAATTGAATCACTAATTGAAAGGGGCATGTTCAAAATAATAACTGTGGAGTTCTATTAGTGAGGTCATTCATTCTTTGAAAAACAGGTGGCAATTATTGCCCTTATTTAAGGAAGGAAGGCAGCAAATGTTGTACATGCTGGTTACAGTGCATTTCTCTCTGAAATTCTGAGGAAAATGGGTCGTTCCAGACATTGTTCAGAAGAACAGCGTACCTTGATTAAAAAGTTGATTGGAGAGGGGAAAACATATAAAGAAGTGCAGAAAATGATAGGCTGCTCAGCTAAAATGATCGCAAATGCTTTAAAATGACAACCAAAACCTGAAAGACGTAGAAGAAAGCGAAAAGCTACCATTCGAATAGATAGAAGAATAGCCAAAATGGCAAGGACTCAGCCAACAATCAGCTCCAGGAAGATCAAAGAAGGTCTAAAGTTACCTGTGAGTACTGTTACAATTAGAAGATGCCTATGTGAAGCCAAGCTATCTGCAAGAAGCCCCCGCAAAGTCCCACTGTTGAAAAAAAGACGTGCTGAAGAGGTTACAATTTGCCAAAGAGCACATTGACTGGCCTAAAGAGAAATGGCGCAACATTTTGTGGACTGATGAACGTAAGATTGTTCTTTTTGGGTCTAGTGGCCGGAGACAGTTTGTCAGACGACCGCCAAACACTGAATTCAAGCCACAGTACACTGTGAAGACAGTGAAGCATGGTTGCGCAAGCATCATGATATGGGGATGTTTCTCATACTACGGTGTTGGGTATATTTATCACATACCAGGGATCATGGATCAGTTTGAATACATCAGAATACTTGAAGAAGTCATGCTGCCATATGCTGAAGAGGAAATGCCCTTGAAATGGGTGTTCCAACAAGACAACGACCCCAAACACACCAGTAAACGTGCAACATCTTGGTTCCAGACCAACAAGATTGAAGTTATGGAGTGGCCAGCCCAATCCACGGATCTTAATCCAATAGAAAACTTGTGGGGTGACATCAAAAATGCAGTTTCTGAGGCAAAACCAAGAAATAAAGAACTGTGGAATGTAGTCCAATCATCCTAGGCTGGAATACCTGTTCACAGGTGCCAGAAGTTGGTTGACTCCATGCAACACAGATGTACAGCAGTTCTCAGAAACAGTGCTTATACAACTAAATATTAAGTAAGTGATTCAAAGGAAAGCAAAATCTTCAAACATTTTTCAGTTTATATAGTGAATGTTTGAGTTTGTAAAGAAGAATACAAACACTGCTATTTTTTTGAACAGTCTAATATTCACTTTTCTTCAATTTTTTTAGAGGAACAAAACAAATTTGATATATTTTTCTTCATGTTTTGATTTGGAATAGAATGTATAGTGTTCCCAATGCATTTGTGTGTATGGAAATAAAAGCTATTAGAAGGATTTTGAGCTTTATTCACTTTTTTCAACACACTATTATTTTGAACACAACTGTGTGTGTGTGTGTGTGTGTGTGTGTGTGTGTGTGTGTGTGTGTATATATATATATATATATATATATATATATATATATATATATATATATATATATATATACACACACACACATTCAGTTAAATAAGCTCTATTCTTTTCAAATATAGTAACCTTTTTCTAATTACATTCCTAACCACAATTTGTAGGGAAGGATTAGAACCCCTGTAAAGTTTTTTACTGTATGAGTCTCCATTGGGGGAAATTCACCCTTACCTACAGCTGCTGGTCTCAACTAATGATCAAGAACGAATCAGTGTGGTTCCTAATTATGTGATAACAATCAAAGCCAATTACAGTTATTATATGACGTTAAATTACAAAGAAAACCCCCGGCTTCAGCTTTGCACAGAGAAAGGCACAGTGATAGATGAAGGCAGCAGGTTCTGACTGTCACAGTGCAATACAATATGTAAAAAATTACATTGTTTTTAAATCGGAACTTCATTCTCTCAATCAACATGGACTATTTTTAATCCTTATGCTGCTAACATTAGTAAATACTGTAGATAAGAAAGTATATCATATTTACTTGTTTTAACCTGTTTTTTTTTTTTTTTGCATTTCTTCAGTTACTCCTGGTTTCAATGCCTAGGAAAATTATGTCGTACTTCCCAGCAGTCTTCAAGCAGCGTTCAGGAGGGGAGGGGAGTTCTCAGCTAAGCCTATGCCTGAGCCAAGGGCATATGGATTCCAGGAAGTAAATGCTACATGAAAATTTGTAGAGTTAGTAACTGCAGATTATCAGGGTGCCGTAAAGAGGATCTGCAGCTTACACATGTATTTGCAAATATGTGCTAACTAAACCCCTGTTTTTAATGCATACTGTTAGGCTAATTCGGTTTGTTTGTAAGCTGGTTGTTAAGTTGAACTGGGAATTTTTCTCTTTTATTGTTTGACATGCGTCACCCTTTCATGTGCTCCTTGCTGTGAAGGCCAGTTATAGAATGGGGCAGTGGCCATTTTTTGTACAAGAATTATCATGGCCACTGCCAGAATTGGCAGGTGGTGTTTTTCAAAATGATTTATCAGCAAAATAAAGCATGGGGACGTGGATGGATGGCTGAGTTTGCTTTGAATATTAAAAATGAATTAAATAGCATTTTGGGTTTGTGGTGCTCAAATGCAGTGCAGTTCTACTTTAAAAAGTTTGATCAAAAAATTTGTATTCTATTTTTCACATTTGTGTTCATTTGTCAGCTCATATTAAAAAAAACCATATTTAAACAATGTAAGAAAATAAAAATGTATATCTTCTTGAAAAACAATTTTAAAATGATTTGTGGTAGGCAAGTTGGTGATAAAGTTATTATGAAGGTAATTGAAGCATACTAAAGCTGCTACGTTTGTTCTAGGCATCTAGACTGCAATGACCCTTGTTCATAAAAGGTTAAAAGACCACCATGACATCATTTATTATGCTTTTAATGAAAGGTGACGACTGCGGTGAACAGTAGTGCAGCTCCCAGGAGACAAGCGAGAAATTTTACAAGAGTACTCAAGTTTTATGACAAAGTCCAAGTACAGCATGTTAGGAGTGGTAAATCTCAACACTGGATAACCTTGATAACAAGTGGATAACCTTTGCGATAAAAGTAAAAAATAAGATGTTGCTTCTCTTAACTGGTTGATTCAAATCATTTGATGCCAGGAGCCATAAAAAGATTTTTATGCAGCATATGCCTTTAGTGGATTATCAGAAAACATATGTACAGCAATGAAAATGTAGGGAAAGATGTTGCAGAAAGACAGTATCTTTATAAACACTTTACCTGGACTCATTCCATATCAGCTCTTGCAATGTGAGTAAAGCTTTTAGCTGACCTAGATATCCAAGGATGGTTGCACAATCTGACCTTCTGCTAATTTTTTTTTAGCTCCAGCCCTAAGCATAAACACTTAAGTCTTATAAGTCTTATATATTTTTTTAATTTATCACAGGTATTTACTGTATAAAGCACCATCAATTTTCACAGCACATTTACATCAGTATCTATCCACATGGAGCTTGCAATCTAAGGTCTCTATCTCACACACAGTATTAAGGCCAATTGAGACAACAGGCAATCACCTACCAGCAGGGCCATGAATAAGGGGGTACCACCAGTCCTCCTGTACGGGGCCCAGGCCAGCAGGGGGGCCCAGGCAGCTGGGTGAATTGGATGTGGGCAGGGAGGGTGATCTGCATGGCAGGGGTTAATTACTGGAACCGATCCCCTGTATGGCTCTCTCTCTGCAGCAGCTGAAGGCTGGCTTCTTCTCTCCTGCTGGCTTTCAGCTGCTGCAGAGACAGCTATACAGGGGCTGGTTCCAGTAATTGCCCCCTGCTGCACCCATTACTATCCCTGAGCATCATACGTTTCCCCCTGCTGCCCAGGCCCCCCGTGTGCCCCAATCCCCTCAGTGTCGCTGGCTTCCCTCCTTTCCTTTCCAACAGCAGCTGCAAGCACACAATAGGATCCTTTGAGGATGCGGAGTGGGGGAAGGATCTGGTAAATATGTCACATTTACCAGCCCATTTCCTTTCTGAATGAACACAATGAGTGATCGGTGCCGATCATACACTGTTCATTCTTAACTGAAGCATAGTAAACTGTGTTGGCTGTCCAGGTTGGCTGTATGGGGCTCCATGGTTTCTAACAGCAGCCCTGCCTACCAGCATGTATTTGGAGTGTGGGAGGAAACCCGTACAAGCACAGGGAGAACATCAAGCTCCACACAGATAGGCCAGGATTCAAACCAAGGACCCCAGTGCTGCAAGGGAGAAGTGTTAACTACTAAACCACTATGGTGCCCTTCTTGTATGGAAGGCATATAAGAAGAAATTAGTTATGATGGCTAACACACTACAGGCAATCCAGGAGTTTGCTCATCATTTGGGAGACAGTCGTGATCTCTCAGGGGTTTCTAATCTGTCCACCCTTAACATCTGTTGGCAGGGATGGTATGAAGTTACCCATAGAAATTTAAGCAGAACCAAGTTTAAGAGTGACCTCTGCACAGCATATTTTTATTAAAGAGGTAGTACATTCTGTTTTTTTACTTGTATCTACAGGTAAGCCTATAATAAGTCTTACCTTTAAGTACTGTAAATATCTCCTAAAAGTGCACCATTTAGGAGATATTTACTTGTAAAGAAGTAACGGCGTAGGCTTTCCAAAAGCACATGCCCATGCCGTTCCTTCAGAGCTGTATGCCGTAAAAAGTGACTCCCGCGCTCATGAGTATCATCATCACAGCTTGGCCATTAAAGCCATGAAAGTGCGCGAACCTGGAAGAAGGACTGGGTGAAGATGGAAGCCCTGTCAACGGTGACAGCACGCCACTGGAGGACTTCATTTCAAGGTAAGTTTCACATAATTTGCCAGTATGCAATGCACAATAGCACATTATGACACTGCCCTGCAGGGGAAAAGTTTTTTTTTTCCCCCCCAAGTACCAGGTTTACTACTGCTCTAAAGAATTATGGCTGTGCACAGGATATTTTCATTACAACAGGCGTACCTCCCAAACCGCTCTCTGCCAGTAATGCAGCCTCCCCGCTCCCCCTTGTTTCTGTTGCACCACCTTTTATTGGGTCTGGAGTCTGACATTACTTTATTTCAGCACCTAGTGCTTTTTCCCATTATGACAAGATTGTACATTGAACTGTACATGTGGGCCTGTTAAAGTAGGGGAAAAATATTTAAATGGGGAAAGAACAAAAAGAGGGCGCACAGGCCTAGTGCATTACCATAAAAAATGTTTAATAAAAAATAAAGTAGGTGTTGTACTCACAAACGACAATATATAGTCAAGGCACATCATAAAAGAACAGCTGGATCAACACCGCGCTGAGTAACAGTCCGCAATAGGGAGTTTAGACATCCAAAAGGCTGACGCGTTTCGAGGACTTGCCTCTTCCTCAGAGCCATAGACTGTGGCTAGTGTGGCTCTGAGGAAGAGGCAAGTCCTCGAAACGCGTCAGCTTTTGGATGTCTAAACTCCCTATTGCGGACTGTTACTCAGCGCGGTGTTGATCCAGCTGTTCTTTTATGATGTGCCTTGACTATATTGTCATTTGTGAGTACAACACCTACTTTATTTTTTATTAAACATTTTTTATGGTAATGCACTAGGCCTGTGCGCCCTCTTTTTGTTCTTTCCCCATTCAGTATATTTGGATTCCCCCGGTCCATTTGAGGGCAGCAAGGTGTGCATGTTCCAGGACATTCTTAATGTGGTTGTAGCATCGAGTCCATCCCCAAGCGCAGGAGCATTTGTGTTTGCTGAAAAATATTTAAAGCAGAAGAAGCATACAAAGTCTCTTCTTTAATAAATACTACCTGCTATCAATTTTTCATCTAACATCTGTAATTTCTCAAATGCAGAGTCTGGAGTTTTTACAAGACAGCTCAGTCCACTGCAAAGTGATATTTTAGCTATAGGTAGTAGTCAGTCTGTGTTTTTTTTTTTTAATGTCTTGTATACTTCGACAGTCTCTACACTATCTTTTCCTGTCTACCTGCTGGGATCGATTCTACTTCTTTGGTTGTTCCTGCATCCCTACACAATAATAGAAATACATTTAAAAAAAATTGAACAAGGAGAGAGATAACCCCTAAAAATGGCATCAGCAGGTGTGCACGTCCAGAAATTGAAACACAGAGATCTTACAAATAATGTCCCCAAGAGATAGAAGAAACTGAAGCACGTAACACATTGGCAAGATGTTAACATTTAAACATGAGAACAGTTTCTTACCTTTCTCTGCTCTGTAGATGAAAGACAAAAAGCTTGCTGCGGTAAACCTAAAAACCAGGGTCATTGTTAGACCAGGTACACACCCCAGGTCTTCTGAGATCCCTGAGTCTCATTTGAGATACAGACATTATACAGTATATTTGTCAGGAAGGGGTTCAGCACAGGTGGTGCTGGGGCTCACCTGCCTTGTGGGCTGCAGTACCAGTGCTGGCCAGTGGGTGCTCTCAGCAGCCAGAATCTCACTCCTGCAATCAAGCCATCACCTGAGGCTGATTGCAGGAGGTGTATTTAAGCAATGGCCAGGGCTGCAGTCAGTGCCTTGGTGTTTGTTTCCCATGAGCCCCTGTACCTGGTATCCTGTGTTCCTGCATATCTGCCTTTCTGATTTGTTGCTGACCCTGCTTTAATCCTGACCTCTGCTGACTTCTCCTGCCCTGATCCCTGGCCTGTCTGACTTCTCTTGGATACCCTCATTGGATCTGATCTCCTGTTACTGACCCGAAGATGACCCAACTATTCTGTGCCTGCTGCCTTGTACCGCGCTGTCCCCACCGTTACCGACCCGGCCTGTCTGACTACGCTTCTGCTCAGCCATTCATCCATCCGTCCTGCACGGGCCCATCTGCCTCTTCACGTCAGGCTCCCCTCCAGAATATACCTCTGGCGGATCCCTCTACCATGGGTGGGTGTACTCAGGGTCGCGACCTGGTCTCTGTCTGCTCCAAGTCCATCCCCACCATCAGGGGCCCTGGTGAACAAGCAGACTGGGACTTAGGCTCCGCACTCTGGGGAATCCTATTCCGTGGGTTGCTAGAGGTACCGCCAGATGGTGCATTACAGACCCATTCGGCCTGCCTGACCATTCCACCTCTCCAGCCCTGACCACGCCTGTGTTCCCACACATTTCTGGTCATACCCGGATCCCTGACAATATTCTTATGTGATATACATTTTTTTCAATCCATCTGCTATTTATTTTGTCATCATACTTTTCAGACCAATTCCTTTTAAGTGTGTATTATAATAAACTAAGATTATATTAGTCCTAGATTAGATCCAAAGTGGACTTCATGGTATCCTACCAGCCTCTCAATGCTTTAATCTGTACTCCCAGAGTTGCCTCTACTCTACTAGGACCTTCTAAATGCTCCCACTAAGAACACAGCAGGGGATACCTAAGATTTCTCCTTACGCTTTGTGCAGACTCCTTAAAAAAAATAATCAGCCAAACACAACATGCGGTTTACCTTTAAAAACCTTAGGTGTATTCAGATTCAAGTTTGGTTTGAATCCCATCCATGGCACTACCTATATGGTGTTGCTTATATCTGTTGTCTTATATTAATTGGAGGATGATAATTGATATAATTAAGATTTAGATAATCTGTTGTTTTATATCAATTATTCAAGAAATGAACTTTCCTGCAGCAACTCGGTCCATCCAGAGAAATAAATTTTTATTCAGCTCCAGAACAGTCCAAAATATATTTGTAACAGATGACAAAAATCCAGCTGAATACTTGTAAATATTACAATGAACAATAGCCCCCAGAGTCCCATTTAAGATACTTCATATCAAGCATAGAGATACTACACCGTCCAGCATATGTCCAATCTGTAATATGCACCTAGGTAGCTTCCATGCGTGCAACAATGCGAGTTATGATCTGGTAGGTGAATGGATTCCTGTCCAAATTGGCCCTAGTATGTGTATGTATGAATGTGAGTTAGGGACCTTAGATTGTACACCCCTTGAGGGTTAGGGACTGATGTGAATGTACAATATATATATATGTAAAAGTGCTGCGTAAATTGACAGTGCTATATAAGTACCTGAAATAAATAAATATACCTGTGCTTCCATGTTAATGACAGGAAGAAGCTTCCGCCAAGCCAAAAAACCTCCCTTGATATACAATTTACTGGAGGGGTTTCTGATTGGCTGACAAAACACTTGATCCTACATGAAAAGACTTCATTTGCCATTACTGTAAATAACAATTAAAGTCACTATAGTGTTTACCAGGTACACAAGTCACCATTTCCCATGAATACCCCCTGGAGTCTAGTTACCATCAATTATGGTCAAATCACATTCTTTATCATCCTGAAACATGTAAACAATGTACTCTTTGAAATGTCTAATTAGATAAACAGGCTATTCCCCAAATACCAAGGTGACCTTGCATAAAATTAACATAGCAAAGAGTTCTTTTGATGTGTAAAGTGGTCTTGTCACTGGCCAGTCCAAGAATGAACAGTATGTGTTTCAATAGCTATCTATCTATCTATCTATCTATCTATCTATCTATCTATCTATCTATTTATCTATATATTACACACAATATACTACATATGGAGTTTACATATTCTCTCCTTGTGTCTGTGTGGGTTTACCCTGGGTACTCCGGTTTCCTCCAATACTCCAAAGACATGCCGGTAGGTTAATTGGCTCCTGTCTAAATTGGCCCTAGTATGTGTATGTATGAATGTGAATTGGCACCTTATATTGTAAGCTCCTTCATGGCAGGGACTGATGAGAATGTACAATATGTGTGTAAAGCGCTGTGTAAATTGACGGCGCCTGTAATAAATAAATACAATAATTAAAAGGTAATTTAATATACAATAACATTCACAAGTTTACCTTGAAAATTTGAGTGCTCCTTTAACCCTATATACATTATTTAATGAGCACAGAGCTTTGCTGTAACGGAGTCACATAGATCAGCACAAGTAATACAATCTGGGGGGGTCACAAGTAAAATCCAGCCCTGATACCCACTAGAATAATAATACAGCAAACATCTAATGCGTGCTAATGATCCATAAACTGAAATTATGTAAACTATTGAAAATGTCATATTTGCATGCAGATTGATTCCTTTGTAGCTTAACAATATATGACCAAAACGGGGCAAACAGATGTTAGTTACACAATGGCTCAATAATTTGCTTATGTAGCTAAAAGATGACCTTTGAGTGGAACATAAAAGCTGAAGTATACTTCATTCAGGCCTCACTGTTTCTAGTGATTTAAGTTACAGTGAATTGCAGCACATAAGCAATACATATCAAAATATAAACTTTATGGGGCTAGATAAAAACAATTTGTCCTTCCCTAAGCGTCTGGTCAGTCAGTCATTATGGTGTGCTACCACATGGAGGCACTGTTGTTCCAGCTTGATACTGGGGAGTTCTCAAGCATGGAGAACATTTGCACATCTTCCAGGCAGCAGTGTGTTTTTAACCACTATGGAAGTTTGCTCACAGACTGCAGCAGGCTTACTTGGCCAATAGGGAGGTCTTGACAGGTTAAATGAGATTATAAGAACAAAGCAAAGTCATATTGCCCATGGTTTTTTAATTATAGGCACTTGGACAACAAAGTGAAAATAAACGTGCAGTGCTAACTATGGGATACAGGCTGACTTATTTATTAAATCAGCAATTTATGTTGGTAGGGAGGAAATTGATGATTCCTGAAAAGACCGACAGAAACAGTTTAATGATGCTGCTGAGTATCGCTCTTCATCTCTCGCCTCCTGCAGGGTTTCCTCTGATATAATAAAATTTCGAGAAATCCCTCTTCAGCCTTCCACTGAAGTCAGAGTGTCATTCCCTGAGCAAGACATGCTTAGAACATTTCAGAATAGGAAATCTAGCCACCATTATATATAATATATAAATACTATATATATATATATATATATATATATATATATATATATATTACACTATATACATCCTGTAGCATGGGTAGACAACCTTAAAGTGGAGCTGCAGTCACACAAAATAAAAAATAAAAGTCAGCAGCTACAAAAACAGCCAGTTACCTGTCCCTCGATCCATAGGTGTATTCACTGCAGCTGGTTTCACTGGCCGTCCTCACTCCCCATCCTCACTCTCCGGTGCCAGCATCTTCAGTGTGGACACCCAGCTTTGTAGCTGGGTGCCCACTGTACATGCGTAAGTAGCACTGCACCTTATGAATGGTCCAGTAGTCTTCTGGGACCTGTCATATGTCCCAGAAGACTACACAGAGGACAACATCTGATTCGGATCGCCAAAGCAGTCACAGTAGAAGTGGGAGCAGGTACCTGCCAAAAAGTACCTCCCCCCCCCCCAAAGGTTCCAATTCCCCACAGGGAGCTGGGCACTAGTACTTAAAGCGTAACTTCCCCTTTTGGGTGGAACTCCGCTTTAAAGAGGTGTTGATCTACCTGAACAACATAGGAGAAGTTAAAGATCACTGAGCACAGGGTCACCCAGTGTCACCTCCTCACACCTAATTTAAACCGCTAATTTTTGTACTACCTTGTCATAATCTTGTGCAATGCATGACAATCATGGGTTTAAATCAGGTGTTGAGGAGGCAATATCGCCATCCCACCACCTGTTAAAGACACTCAAATCGCTTTTCAGAGGAGCTGCGGTGCCTGCTGCACTTGTGAATAAGCCCTTAGTTGCATTTGGCAGCGACACCCCTAGGGCTCCGTCAAACGTAAAGTTGGGGGTGGTAGAACTCTGCAGTTCAGTTGCAGTTTTATCACCCCCAATCCCTACCCTCTTTAGCTGCTGAGGCAGCAGCCAAAGGTGTACACATGCTACAGCAGAAATTAAATCCCTTGCTGCTTTTGGTGGGTGCTACCACCTGCCAATCACGACCCATTCAAGTAATATCGCCACTAATGGCTTGTTTACATCTTGGCGAAACAGCAAGTGACAAAATACATGTCGCTTCTGGTTTCTTAGACTATAGAGATGATAATTAGCTGCTAGGATCACTTTTACATTAAAGCCCATCACCAGTTGAAAAGAAAATACATAACCCCTTCAACCAGGTAATGCACAGGTACGTTGCTGAGGCTGAAGTGGTTAAATTAAAAAAAGTATACTTACCAAGGAATATGTTTCCCCTCCTGAACTTCTTCAAGATGGTGTAAGGGTTCTGTCTATCAATATGATAATATGTATACGTTTAATCCACTACATGTGTCCCATTTGTCGCTCTTCTGTATTGCATTTCCCCATGGCATGTGCAGTTTAGGCAGTACAGTGGCCACCACTGCACATGAGTTGGATTTTGTTGATATGCTTTTGACACCACAATATGGTGAAGAGATCCAGTGTATGGGTGATAGAGGACGTGGCAGTATAGACTGGCCAATACTGCAAAGGATATTTCTGCGTGCTTGAGGGGCTGTAAGGGAAACCAAATTCCTAGCAACAGAAAACCAGTACAGGCTTATGCTCATATTCGTATACATTGCTCACATGCTCATACTTCTGAGCGAAGAAGCAACAGACATACTGTTCTAGTTCATCATGCACACATTTGTGCATGCATGCGCACATGCAAACGGGCACGCGCGCATTCCAATTAGTGTGAACACTTGGCACCCAATGGCCTATTTAAACTGGTCTGTCATTATGAACAGTTCCTGAATGGTCTTTAGCTTGTTCCCATGACCTGATCCGCTGTACCTGACCCGACTTGCCCTTGGAATTCGCTTCTGCTCCTGCCTAAACTCTGTTCGCCAGATTACTCTGACCTCGGCCTATTTACTGGACTTGCCTTTGCCTGCTGTTTCTGTACCACTTTACCTGGCTGTTACTGAGCTTGGCCTGCCTCCTGGACTTGCTCTACCTGCCAATTTGGTCCCTCACTGCCTGGTCATTGCTGACTGCTGAATGCTGCCTGTCTCCTGGCCCTGTTTTTGTCTTCTGCTCTGGTGCCAAGATGCTCCTGTGTTCCATTCTGAGGACTGCGACTACCATCTCTACCCACCTACAGAGTGGACGCTGCCAGCCAGCTTCTCTGGCATTCATGCCATGCTTTGCCCTCACACACTCTGTCTCTACCTTCAGGTGTGTTGGGCAGGAGGAGCAAGAGAGGCCTCCACAACATTCCAGTCTTCACCAGGTATGTGATAGGGGCCCTTCATGAGTGCAGATGTCAAACTCAGTCTTGCACGCCCAACAAATCCTATTCAGACCATTCTGCTCCCCCCTGCTTACAACTCTGCTGTCCTCCTGCACTCATTTTCCAACCCCCCCCCCTTTCAAAACTCTGTCCCCATCACCATTACTCTGCCTCATACCCATCCACCTACCCCTGCTCTCACTATTCTTCCCAAGCCACTTCATCACTATGCAGTCCCCCCACCATCACTCTTCTGATTCAGTAGAATTTTGTTTACAACACAACAACATTTTATATAATCACAGTACAAAAACTTAGATCTCATAATAATACACATCCTGACAGGGCACAAAATAAAATTACAGGAATAAGTGCATCAAAAAGTGTTGCAAATGGGGAGAATATATATAGCCCCAGTCACAATAGTGGTGAACATTTCTTTATGTGATCTGGATAATACCAGGGAATTGACTATAGTTAAGAGTTAAAATGCCCCCAATCCCCCCCAGTATTAACACTCTTTGCTGAACCCTCACCATTCTCAAAAAGTAAACCATTTACCAGCCAGAATGAAACAAATGTAACTGATGGGGGTCTAACAGTTCACGTTAAAACCAGGGGTTACGTTTGCGCACATTTACTAATATATGCAAAATCTGCAGCAGCCTCATCATGGCACCCCAGTGTACAGTAGTCCTAACTATAATTTTGAGAGTCTCCCAAGTTGGAGCACATATATAATAGTGGATAAATTAAGGGAAGGTATGCCTGGAGGGAGCCTACCCCTTCTTAAAGGTATTTGCACTGGACACCTAGCAATAGCACAAATGCAGTTGAAGGTATGCAGTGAGCACCCTCACCAATTAACCAACAGTACAAACAAATGGCAACCACCCCAAACAAATTCCCAGCTCACTTACCAGCCAGCCTGCAACAAACTGTATTACCCTGTCTAACAGTTCACGTTAAAACCAGGGGGTTTAGTTTGCACACATTTGCAAATATACAGTATGTGTAAGCTGCAGTGGCCACCATTCTGCCACCTCTCCTCCTCTCCTGCTCTCACCACTTGACCCCTCTCTTTTCACTGTGCCTCACAACCCGTGCTTTTAACACATTTCCACCCTACTTCAACAGAGGCCACCCTCTTCAACATTTTTCCTCTAGCCACCCTTCATCACCCTCCCCCTACCCCTGCCCTCACTTCTACCCCCCCCCCCATCCACTTTGCTCTCACCACTTTTCCCAACACCCACCCCCTGCCCTCACCACCGTGTGTTTGTATGTACTATGTTTCCATCAAGGTAAGTAAGTAAAGTTCCCAATGTCTGTTGAGTGTAGGATTGTAAGGCGCACAATAAAAGAATCCACTAAAACAATAAGGTGTGTATATATACCCCGTTTTGATATGCTCCTTCCTCTTTCTTTCACTCCTGCATCCTTCTGCCAAAAAAAGTGGCATGCTAGGCACAGACCAGTGGGGCTGGGAAAATAAGATAGCCACTAAAGGTGTAATGGGAAGCACCAGGTCTCAATGTCAGGAACCACAGGACAGAAGAAGGTGCCATATTGACTTTCAGCTTTGGTGACACCCAGGGGAAAACTGGGGCTCCTTGTTAGCCACAGCCATGTGATCTTGGTTAGAACTTTTTTCAATATATTATTCTGCCAATACACTTTTTTATTAAGTATATTATAATGCAGTAACTTGCGTTTTTCTAGTAGTGTATAGTTGTGTTTTATTATGGATTTAAAGATTCTTTCATGGCCAAAATTGCCATGTTTTACTTACCACACTGCAAATATAGTGTTGACTTTTGTCAGATCTGGTCTGCTTAGTATGTAATTTTATTTAGTTTTAAGTGGTTAAGTGATTTTATAGAAACACGTATAGAGACAACTTTGCTAAACATTTCTTTTTTGAATAGTCCTTTGCTATACTTTCTTCTGCAACACACTCTGCACATAACAAATGTTTAGGTTATGTACTTCCAACTGTACTCTAACCTCCTCTATCACTGCTGGCACCATGATCTCAAAGGGTGGTATTATGGTGGTGGTGGTGAAAGACCTGGGGCACCCTGGGACAGACCAGGGGAAATAAATCTATGGCATACATAGCATTATGTGATGACTGGTGGACACAAGGGAAGCAGCCTAAAGGGGCTCTGTCAAACAAGAAAAAACATTCCACATTCCTTCTACCCACAAAATACTGTATGCCTTAATTATATTGTCACAAGTGCCGATATTACAGACACATAAATCACAGGAAAGGATCATTTACATATGCTTTTCTGCTCACAGAATATAGGCAGAAAGCTAATACTTTGAGACTACGTTAACCCCTTCCTGTGCTTTAGGACAAGACATTTAGACTTCATGCCCAGGGCAGAAAGGAGGCATTGAGCACTCATGGAGCTTAAAAAGCCAGTGCATGGAGCCACAGGTGCAGCGTATAGACTTGTGATGAATGACAGTGCACTGATAAAGGAGGGTTTACAACACATAAACTCACGCATGCGCACAGTCGTACAGCCCTGAACGCAGACAGTTTACATCCAGGGTAGTACGCAAGTTTATGCAACAGGCAATATAAATGCTTGTATAGCAGTATACAGTGATTCCTTGCGATGGGAGGCCATATACTGCATCTGTGGCTTCAAACGCTGGCTATTTATCCTCATGAGTTGTGCATGAAGCCATAGTACATGAATAGCAGTAGTCAGGACAATGTAATGTACAACATACTGCATAGGATGCAGCAGTCAGGATTCTGTAATGTATAACATTGCTTTTAGAGTGCAGGAGTGAGGACGTTTAACATACAGCACAGTGTATAATGTGTAGCATTCAAGACTTTGTAATGTACAAGATACTGCACAGAATGCAGCAGTCAGGATTCTGTAATGTATAACATTGCTTTTAGAGTGCAGCAGTCGGAACGTGTAACATACAACCCAGTGTATAATGTGAAGCATTCAAGACTTTGTAATGTACAAGATACTGCACAGAATACAGTAGTCAGGATTCTGTAATGTATAACATTGCTTTTAGATTGCAAGAGTCGGAACGTGTAACATACAACACAATGTATAACGTGTAGCATTCAAGACTTTGTAATGTACAAGATACTGCACAGAATGCAGCAGACAGGATTCTGTAATGTATAAAATTGCTTTTAGAGTGCAGGAGTGAGGACGTGTAACATACAACACAGTGTATAATGTACAGCATTCAAGACTTTGTAATGTACAAGATACTGCACAGAATGCAGTAGTCAGGATTCTGTAATGTATAACATTGCTTTTAGAGTGCAGCAGTCTTGATGTGTAACATACAACACAGTGTATAATGTGCAGCATTCAAGACTTTTTAATGTACAGGATACTGCACAGAATGCAGCAGTCAGGATTCTGTCATTTATAACTGAAGTCTATGGGAACCAAATCTTGATATTTTTTTTTTGTTTTCGTCTACATTAATTTGCAAGCAAAAATGACATGGGCAGCTGGGCACCAACATTGGGGATATGTACAGATTTAATAATGTTTTAAAACACTGTTAAGGCTACTTGCACACTAAGCATCCCATCCTGGTGCTTTAGTGTGCTCAGGATGCACAGGTCCAGCATCCAGCCCCACTGCCTGCAGCCTGACAAAGTCTATGGCAGACTGAAATATGCTGGGCTGAATTCTGTACTGAGTGATTCCCACTTACATTGATGGTAAGTGGCCCCCTTGCATTAGTGGTCAGTGTGTGTTTTCTTGCATTGGTGGTCAGTGTTTGTGATCAATGACCACTTAGGTGTTTACTTACCTTAAAGCCTAACTCCACGTTTAACGTCCCCTAAACGTTTATTTCGGCCAAACTGGCTCAAACAATTTACTGCACTAATATGTGTTTGCTGTAATAACTCTAGCACTCTTGTTGTTGCAGTAAATAATTAGTTTGGGCCAGCTTGGCCCAAATGAACTACCTAAAGGGACATCAAACATGAAGTTAGGTAAGAGACTACAGTCCTATGTTGCTTTATCTTGGCTTCCAGATCTCTGCAGAATCATTTTGGTCTGGAACTATGCAGGCCACATCCAGCTGGATATACATTTACAGTCATGGCCGAAATTGTTGGCACCCTTGATATTTTTCCTGAAAATCAAGTATTTCACACAAAAAAGGTATTGCATTAACACATGTTTTGCTATACACATGTTTATTCCCTTTGTATGTATTGGAACAAATATAAAACAGAGGCAGAAAAGCAAATATGACATAATGTCACACAAAACCCCAAAAATGGGCTGGACAAAAGTATTGGCACCCTTAACTTAATATTTGGTTGCACACCCTTTGGAAAACATAACTGAAATCAGTCGCTTCCTATAACCATCAATAAGCTTCTGACACCTCTCACCCGGAATTTTGGACCACTCTTCCTTTGCAAACAGCTCCAGGTCTCTCTTATTGGAAGGACACCTTTTCCCAACAGCAATTTTAAGATCTCTCCACAGGTGTTCAATGGGATTTAGATCTGGGCTCATTGCTGGCCACTTCAGAACTCTCCAGCGCTTCTTTGCCATCCATTTCTGAGTGCTTTTTGACGTATGTTTGGGGTCATTGTCCTGCTGGAAGACCCAGGATCTTGGACGCAAACCCAGCTTTCTGACACTGGGCCCTACAGTGCGACCCAAAATCCTTTGGTAATCCTCAGATTTCATGATGCCTTGCACACAGTCAAGGCACCCAGTGCCAGAGGCAGCAAAACAACCCCAAAACATCATTGAACCTCCACCATATTTTACCGTAGGTACTGTGTTTTGTTCTTTGTAGGCCTCATTCCGTTTTCGGTAAACAGTAGAATGATGTGCTTTACCGAAAAGCTCTATCTTGGTCTCATCTGTCCACAAGACGTTTTCCCAGAAGGCTTTTGGCTTACTCAAGTACATTTTGGCAAACTGTAGTCTTGCTTTTTTATGTCTCTGTGTCAGCAGTGGGGTCCTCCTGGGTCTCCTGCCATAGCGTTTCATTTCATTTAAATGTCGACGGATAGTTCGCGCTGACACTGATGCTCCCTGAGCCTGCAGGACAGCTTGAATGTCTTTGGAACATGTTTGGGGCTGCTTATCCACCATCCGGACTATTCTGCGTTGCAATCTTTCATCAATTTTCCTCATCCGTCCACGACCAGGGAGATTAGCTACAGTGCCATGGGTTGCAAACTTCTTGATAATGTTGCGCACTGTGGACAAAGGCAAATCTAGTTCTCTGGAGATGGACTTGTAACCTTGAGATTGTTGATATTTTGCCACAATTTTGGTTCTCAGGTCCTCAGACAGTTCTCGTCTCCTCTTTCTGTTGTCCATGCTTAGTGTGGCACAGACAGACACACAATGCAAAGGTTAAGTGAACGTCTCTCCTTTTTATCTGCTTTCAGGTGTGATTTCTATATTGCCCACACCTGTTACTTGCCCCAGGTGAGTTTACAGGAGCATCACATGCTTGTAACATTCTTATTTATCCGCAGTTGTGAAAGGGTGCCAATACTTTTGTCCAGCCCATTTTTGGAGGTTTGTGTGACATTATGTCGAATTTGCTTTCTTTCCTCCCTTTTTTTGTTTTGTCCCAATACACACAAAGGGAATAAACATGTGTATAGCAAAACATGTGTTAATGCAATACGTTTCGTGAGAAATACATGATTTCCTGGAGAAATATCAAGGGTGCCAACAATTTCGGCCATGACTGTATCTGTCCCTGTTCTAATAAAATAGAGAAAGTCACTCAGTCACAGTACAACAATGTTGAAACAGTACACAGAAACACTTCAAAACCACAATCTCATATATACTTTGAACCCCCTTCCATTCCAGTATCCCCAAATATTCAAAATATAGACTTCAGGTAAGTGTTCAGTAGCAATAATCTAGCATCAGGAGAAGTACATTGAGCTCTTGAACATGCAGAAAATAGTAAAAGACAAGGCAGGTTTTTATCTTGAAACAAACATTAAAGCATTATTTAAGAGACAAGAGCCACAAAAAATGTACAGTGACTCCCATATGGAAGAAAAATATATTTGAAATATATTTTGAAAATATTCTTCCCAAATATATTGCCATATATTTTAAATGCTACAATTGTGGCCATATTCACTATATTTCAAAATATATTTCAATAAATATATAAATGTATACTTCATATTGAAATGCATTTTTATTACAAAATATATGAAACATATTTTTAAAGACACATTTCAAATATACTGTATGTCTTTAAAAATACAAATCTACATTTTTGGAATGCATTTACAAATATATGTAAAAATATATGATAAAATGACTTTTGTATATGTTAAAAAAATCTGAAGAATATATTTAAAAAATATATATATTTTAAAAATATATATTTTTTAAATATATTCTTCAAGCTGGAGTTAGAAGTTTATTGGTTACTGTGTACATCGTCATCAGATTCCGTGTGCTCCAGTTTTAGTAAATCCCTCTCACTGTATTGGTATGGGTTAGAATAAATGGTAGTTTGAGCATAAATGAACCAACCAAAGGTAGATTCAGATACAATCTGCTAAACAGTATAATCATTATGCCAAAGGAACTTTAGAATCACTAGACTGGGATTAATCCATGAATCAGCAAAGTCAGCAATAAACAAAACATAAAAGCATGAACTGCAATGTTAACAATAATACTAGAACTAGTCTAGAGTGCACTCTAGAAGAATGGCTGGATCTGGTGCTTTGTTCCTTGAGAGGTACCTCTTAGCATAGGCAAGCAATAGGTGAAGGTCTTTGTGTAGCAGTTATAAAGGGACAGTCTTTAGTCCTAACTCTACAGTCGGTTAGTGTTGGTGATGTGAGAATAGTCCTAGTCAAGTTTGCTGGCAGCAATCAGGCTACTAGATGGCAGTATGGTCTGTTCTAGCAGATAGTAAGTTCCATAGCAGCATCTCACCACTCCCAGTTATACTGCAGCCCACTCTTTTGGTCACACCCAGCGATAGGCCTCTGCACCCATGTGACTCTGGCTGTCGACACCCCCAACTCAGCCCCCGATATGCAGCAGTGATGTACACCTTTGACAGTGACGTGCTCTATCCAGTCTCCCGCACAGCAAGAGGAAGAAAATGCAGCTCTTTCCTTTCCTCCTTGCAGTCTCTTTCTGGGAAATGCAGTGTCTCCTTTGGACTACAGTTCTCACAGTGCAGTGCTGCCTTACTCAGTCTATTGACCTCTTCCTGCTCAGCAACTCCGTTCTCTTGCTGATATAGCTGTTAACCAGTTCAGCACCGCATAGCAACAGCTACAGAGTGCAGCTGCAGCCAGGGTTTCTCTCACTCTCCATTCTTGGCCAAGCACCTGGCCTACATGTATTATACAAATATAATAGGAAAATAGCCAAGGTATTGTCAACTAAAGAGACAGTCCGTCATTGTCAACAGATATTGGTCCTTAAAAGGATTGTTGGCTGTACAGATCTGTGTACACAGGCAGTGCACATTAGAAAATGTATTCCAGCACTGCAATTCAGAGATCTTAACCCCTTCACGCCTAAGGGTAAAACAAATCTAAATGCCTAAGCAGAATTCTGCAACGTTGACATGTTAGTAAAACCGTACCTATCGTCACAACTACTTTGTACATCCAAGTGGATTATACCTTGTTTTTTTCAGGACAAATTGGGCTTTCATTTGGTGGTAAATGGTCATGGATAGCTCCTAATTTTTTTTTATTATTAAAGGAAAACTGGGCCAAAATAGTAAAAAAAATCATTTTTTTAAATTTAACTGTGTGTTTCTTGTTACGACCATAACCTACCACCAAAGAACAACCCAAAATACATTCTCCAGTTCTTGACGATCGCAGCGATACCATATATGTGTATGTTATTTGTTGTTTGTACCCGTAGTAAAGCCCAGAAACAACAGTGCGCATTTTGTTTTTGTCTTTTTTTTTATTTTTATTTTTTTACATAAAACACACTGTCACTGACATTGACATTAACACTAACTGACACTGATACCAATTTTTTTTTTAATCCTGACCTTTGACCCTGACCTTTGCCCTTGACCCTGACCTTTGACCCTGACCTTGACCCAAACACTAACCCTGGTACTGAACTAGATCAAACCTTGATCTAGGTATTTTTCTTTATTTTTTAATATTTATCTTTTTTTTTTTTTTTTACAAACTTTTTTTTTCTCTCTCTATGTCAGGAGTTCGAGAGATACAATGTATCTCTCTTCTCCATTCATAGAGAGAGAGAAAACAAGGGGGCCGGGCTGCACAGTGATTGATCACTGTGATAGCCAATCAGAGGCTATCACAGCGATCACGTGACCCGGAATCGGGAGTCCCGGGTCCCGATCGTTAGAACGGGACCCGGGGCTCTCAGTGACACCGCGGTCTTGGTGCTGGGAGTGCGCCGAGCGGCGCGCTCCCAGCACAAAGACAGGTACGCAAATATGCGGCCCCACGGAAAAAAGCCCAGGTCCGTGAGGCCGCATATTTGTGTTACGTCGGCGTCAAGGGGTTAAGCATAGTTTGTTAAGGCTCCATTCACATCTGAGTGTAGCAATTTTTTTTAGCATTTTTTGCTTTTTTAGCCATTGTTGAGCTTTGGCTTTTTTTTATTAGCCAGTAGAGAAAAACATCATCTGTTGCATCATTTGTTGCTGGGGTTTTCTGCTTCTTTAGCTTTTCCATCAGCTTTTATTTCTTTATTATTATTATAATTATTATTAATAATAATAATAATAATAATAATAATGTATTATTATTAATTTGTTTGTTAGGGTAAGCGGTTAGAGTTAAGGTTAGGTTAGGGTTAGGATTAGGGTTTAGGGTTTGGGATGGGATTAGTATTTTATTTATTATTTTCTTCTTATTTATTGATTTAATTTTTTTGGTTAGGGTTAGGGTATTAATAATAATAATAATAACAATAAATGAATAAGTAAATATAAACTAATAAAAAAATAAATAAATACTATGTAATAATAAATAAATAATAATTAAGGCTATTTTCACACTGAGGAGTTTTTGAAGCGCTTTTACTTTAAAAAAAGCACATGAAAAGCTCATGAAAAATACTTCCCTATGTATGTCTATGTATGCTTGCACACTGGGGTGTTGTGCTTCTGTTGCAGTGTAAAAACTGTTGCAGCACCTTTGGAGCATGTTTGTTCAGTTAAAAAAATGCCCCAAAAACGCTTCTTCCTATTAAAATAAATGGAAAAAACCTGAAAAGAGCCTCAAAAACACCTGCCAGCAGTGTTTTTGGTGCAGTTTTTCAGTCAAGTGTTTTTTTAAAAAATGCCCATAAAGTGTGGCAAAAGCATGGTAAAAATAATGAAATAAATAAACACCTAAACCCAAGCAAAAAATAAATTTTTATTAGTAATAATAATAATAATAATTATTATTTTCTATGGGAATAAAAATGTGCCAAAAACGTGCAAATCTTCCCAATTTGAGCTGCATAAGTAGCTCCAAAACTTTTTTGAGCTTCAGGTGTTCTGTTTTAGGTGACTTGAAGTGGAGATGTGAACCATCTGCACAGAGTAATAATGATTTCCCCCCCCCCTGAGCATTTTGCAGCTGAACCATCTGCACAGAGTAATAATGATTTTTCCCCCCCTGAGCATTTTGCAGCTTTGAGCTTAGTGATACAAAACGCTCAGGTGTGAATGAGGCCTAAAGTAGATTTATGCCCAACAACTAAAATCTTATAGCTGCCCTCTCCCAGGATGGCCTCCACTTTACTCAGTTACCCAGACAGAGTGGTCAAAAGGGAGGTAGAGTTCAAATCCTTCTATACCCACAAAGCACCTTTTAGACCCTTCTGCTACTCTTGCTCTCTGTTCCTCTCCTCTTTTGAAGCACATTGTATTTGTCTCTTTTCTCCAGTTTCTCTGAGAATTGCTGTGATCTGTCGGCCTCCTGAACCAGTATAAACCTTCCTTGATGACTTCTCTGCCTGGCTACCTTATTTTCTCTCTAAAATGCCCACAATTGTTCTTGGCATGTTCAACATTCCTGTGCCTGTTAACACTCCAGCTACCTCTCAACTCATATTCTCCCTCCTCTGCCCTCCTTGCAACCTCTCCAACACTCCTTTTCTCTTTGATCACAACCTTATTAGCTTCACAATCTCATGTCTTCAATTTGCTATCCCTCCAGCCTACAAATCTCCTGTATGAGAAAATACCACCTCTGTCCTGTGTTTGCCTGGCCAGCTCTGTCTACACCAGATAACTCTCATATTCTTTGGACACACTCATTCCTCACACTACACACAGAATCAGGTCCAGACCACTACAACCCTGGAAAACAGGCAACACCAGTGACTGACATAAAATGAAATCCTGACAAGCACATGCCTCCACTTCTCCAGGTAAGGTGGCATAACAGACTGTGACGAGAGTCACTTGGGGTGGGGGGTCCATGGAACCCAGCTCACTTTGGAGAGGTGGGGAAACCCCTGTCTCAGCTCCCCATATCCCACTTATGTGTAAATCACCCTGTGTCTGTTTGGGGTGCAGGGTGATCTGTCCTAATATTGTGTGGGCTTTTGTCTCAGACTGTGTAGACATGTTAGGAGATAGGTAGGGTGTGGGGGTTGTTGATTGTTTAATGTTATGTGTATTCGCTTAGTGGGGGAGGTGTCTCCAGCAGCCCTCCCTCCTGATGGCACTGTCTGCTTGTGTGAAGTTTGAATACCTGTATGTCTCTTCTTACTAAATGTAGATTGCCCCACCCTGTGTTATTATGCAGGGAGGAGGGACTGTCCCCTGAGTGTATATATCATTGTATCTGTGTTCAAATAAACTAGTCTACCTCCTGGTTTACTTCAAGACTGGTGTCATTATGCAGGTAGGGGGGACTGTCCCCTGAGTGTATATATCTTGTATCTTTGTTCAAATAAACTAGTTTACCTCCTGGTTTACTTCAAGACTGGTGTTGTCTAGTCTTGTATGGTTGGCTGTAGTGTCTGTTGTCGGTGTTCGGACGAGGAAGCGGTATTCTAACAGAAGTTCTCAAGCATAGTCTGGGTCAGTTCCGTTACACAGACTCCTTCACAAATGCTGACAGGGTGTAAGCCATGCCTACCGCACATTTAATACTTCCCTCTTTTTTCCCTGTTACCATAGAGGAAGTTGCTAAACTTTTTTCCTGATGCCCTCCTAACCACAAGCCTTTACTGTAGACCCTGTTCCATACAACTCCTACAGTCAATCTCTTGCTCTATTCTACACATCCTAACTGACAACTCGTTCTCTCCCTCTCTACTGGAATTTTACTCAACCCTTTAAAACATGCACTGGACACCCACATACTTCCTTGTTGCCTTTGCTGCACCCCATCTGTGTGATCCATCTTTTTGCTCTTGTTTGACCCATTTCAGCCTGATTTTCTGCAACTCTCCATAGAAACTGCTATCCTAAAACTTATTTGCGACTTACTATCTGCTAAAACCAATGGCCACAACTCCGTACTATTACTCTCAGACCTTTGTGCTGCCTTTGATGTAGTTGACCACCCACTTCTTGTAAGAAAAAAAATTTGACTCCCTTTGCCTCAGAGACTCTGCTCTTTGCTGGTTCTCCGCATACCCATCTCACTGCACTTTCAGTGTCAATTACAAATCTAGTGTAGGCTAAATTCCCTTCAGTCTATCATGAATGCTGCTGGGCTCATCCACCTTACCAATTATTCAGTGACTGCCATCCCTCTCTGTCAGTCCCTTCACTAGCTTCTGCTCACCCAGCAAATAATATTAAAATTCTAACAACAACATACAAAGCCATCAACAATTCTGCTACACCACCAACTCATCTCCTGATTTCACCCAAGCCATCTTTGCTCCTCCTAAGACCACCTTCTCTGTCTGCCTTTTGGCAATGTCACGTACCTGACCGGAGGCTGGAATAGAGAGAGGGATCCCCTTACGGCTAAGTGCAGTGCACTCCTGGAGGTGGTAACAGGAGGTGCAGTGCCCAAAGAAGCACGAGTTGCTAGTGGTGTCATTGCTTGGCGATGCCAGATGGGACAGTACCTGTGGGTTCTCCAGATGAAGGAGGAGGTCCTCCCGAGGACACGTGGATCCAGGTGGATGGGTAGAGTAGGAAGCAAAGTCAGTAGCCAGAGCCAGGTTCAAACGCAGAAAATAGGGCAGGAGCAAGGTCTGGATCAAGCCGGGGTCAAACATAGAACATCACGCAGGGGCAAGGTCTGGATCAAGCCGGGGTCAAACATAGAACATCAGGCAGGAGCAAGGTCTGGATCAAGCCGTGGTCATACACAGAGCAGCAGACAGGAGCAAGGTCAGGATCAAGCCAGGGTAGAGAGCCAGGAGGGAAGCCAAAGGAGATCAAGGTCAAGCTGGGTCGGTAATGGATAATCAGCAGTAGGAGAATACACAGGAACACAGGAACAGGAGACTGATGATAACCCAGCAACTTACTGTGAGGAGCTGCAGTCCTTATAAAGGCCACTGAGTGTTGGCAATTATTGCGCCCTGCATGTGCCGATGTGTGATTATGTGTGTACCTATGTGCACATTTTTGCACATTAGTGCGGCCATATTGGGCATTGGCAGATTTACCATGGCTTCCTTGTCTTTTCCCCTGACATGCAATCTCTGAAAACTCATCTCTCCAGGGAGACCTATATTGCATCCACCTAATAAACTGTACTTTTACTTTCTCCACTAGCTCATTCCTCACAGTTATTACCTTTTTGTATCACGTGACCCCCCCCCCCCCCTTATAGATTGTAAGCTCTCACAAGCAGGGCCCTCTGAAACCCCTTTTATTGAATTGTTTTGTAACTTTATTGTCTCCCTTTATTTTGTAAAGTACTGTGCACACTGTTGGTGCAAAAAATATAAAATCTGTATAATAAATTATTATATTTATACATTTTAACATGATAATATCACTTGGAAAGCCTATTTTTATTTTAATCGCTAGCTTCATAACCACAAATTTGGAACCCACTGGATCCACCTTGAATCCATGGTAGCTGAAAACCTGAACCCCATCCATAACTAATACACATGCTGACAATATCCACTACCTGATTTTATTTTTTCATTTTCTTCTCTTTTACATGCAGACCAAGCTGTCCAGCAAAAATGGAAGTGACAAATGATTAACACTTCCAGGGTTGACTACAATGGTTACCTTTTATTTGCATGATTTAAAACTCCTTTTTGAGTTTATTCCTAATCCAATAACTTAAAATAATCGATGAGAATTCACTCTGCTGAAGACATAATTTATTACAACTATAGAGAGTAATGAATGTTATTACAATTTGTGACAGCATTACCAAGCTTGTAAAATTCTTGCAGGGGAAGCTTCCAGAAGGTCATTTCATATTGACCTCCACATGGCCCCAGAAGTACATCCTTCAGGAGCCCTTTTCCTATACACGGTGTTTGGGCAGGTTCTTTGGGGTCAAGGTAATGTTTTGCTGAGAAAGCAATGTATGCATCTAGAATGGGACAAAGAGGGGTGGGGAGAGGCAGATTTCTGTAAACCAATAGGCTGCACTACCTGACAATACTGCTTGAGGTTTCAGATCAGTAAAGGCTCTCTGTTGTTAGCCTGAACAAGAAGTTAGGAGCTCACTGACTTTGTGGATGAACAATCGACATTTTTCTGTACTTGCAGTTTTTTTTTAAATTGAGTGGTGGCTTAAATTGACCTATTGAGGTTTTCAGATCTCATCAGCTATACATTATGAAGGATAACTTATTACTGACCTACCTAACCTAACACACCAGAATATTATTCCTGGCAATGGGCTGTGTGTAAAAAAGGAAGAATAGTTTCTGTTATGCATAGAACCCAATCAGATTAATTTATTTCCATTTTTCTACAAAAAATTATAGAGTGACCCACATATATTTTAAAAATATTCTTCCCAAATATTTTGCCATATATTTGAAATGCTACAATTTTGGCCATATTTGATACATTTTAAAATATATTTCAATAGATATTTATATAATCTGAAGAATATATTAAAATAATTATATTTTTAAAAATATATATATTTTTAAATATATTCTTCAGATTTTTTTAACATATAAAAAAGTCATTTTAACATATATTTTTACATATATTTGTAAATGCATTCCAAAAATGTAGATTTGTATTTTTAAAGACATACAGTATATTTGAAATGTATTTGGAACATGCATTTCAACATGCAGTATATATATATATATATATATATATATATATGTATATAGATATATTGTTTTTTTTTGTAATATATTGAATATGGCAACAATTTTGTTTTTCTTCCATATGGGGAGCTACACTGGTTTATATGTTCAAGTGTTCTTCCTAGAAATGTTTTTGTGGCTAATGCCCCTTCTTTTTCATTGGGTACCCTACTTTATTGAATAAGACACTTTTTGACTTTGTTTACTATAGTTTTTTCCACTGACTGACAAGGAGAACATGCAAACTCCAGGCAGGTGGTGCCACAGCTGGGATTCAAACCAATGACCCTAGTGTTGCTAGGCAGAAGTGCTACCCACTTATTCACTGTTTATTTTACAGTGACACTAGTTTATCATATGTTTGAAGGTTGGAAAGGTTACTGATGCACTGCAGTATAAGCTGAAAACACAACGGGGTTGAATTACTAAAGGAGCAGGGAATGTTAGCCAGGTTAGTGCATAAAGTAAAGCCGTTTCCACTTGGAACACCCAATTTTTTTTTTAAGTGAAAACATCTTCACCTTATTCACGCAGGTAGGTGAACATTGACTCTGAACTGGTTAATGTGGGTATAAGGCAAATACCACTTGCTGCTTAGCTGCCATCAGCTCCTGCTTTCCAGGGTTTCTTCCTGCAGCATTTCTGCCTTTTAGAAATTTCTTGGGCTTTAAAAATGAATCAACTGTACTGTATAAGTAACTAATTTTGCAGATTATATTACAATCTTAAAAACATTTACAATCTTTACTAATAACTAATATTTTTGAACAGATGAATTTAAAATAAAAAGCACCTATATTCCAGCATAATTAATTTGTGACTATATATTGGTTACAGATTTTTAGAGACCTAAGAAGCATCCTCGGAAATTATTTTAATATATTAGCAACTGTGATGTAAGCAAAATTATCTTGGCTATGCTTTTTAATATATAGCCATGTTATAAAATACAGAGAAAGTCAGCTTAAGTACAGTACTGATTATCGGAATTTCTGTTTTTATTCTTATAAGCTAAAATATTTCACTTTATTTGTCGCTAACTTACTTAGCTTTACAAATTAATAAAAATAAACACAGTTATTATTATATGTATAGGTGTTCTGTTATGTAATATCAATTCCACTCTTTAATAATATGTGTTTTGCTAATGGTTTACATTTTTGCCATGCAAAAGAAATATATTTTTGTGCATTTTTTTTCAGGCCGAATCTCATTGACCTCTTGGCATGATGGGGTTATATGACTGCTTTGCCTGAACAGACATATTATAATTAGAAGTCTGATAAGCTCATTTGTGCTCAAGCAGGAAAATCTTTACACAGTTTCAGTCCCCAAAGGCATGGAAGTGGTCAATCAAACATGAGATCCCCTCAGTCTGTAAGAAAAAATATTCAATGCACAATCAAACATTCAGCTTACCAGTCGAATCCTAAACAGAGTTGTGAATGCTAAAGGCTCTGCTTTGAAATCAATGAGTATTTCTGATGCAAAAGACTAGTCATTTGGACCTTTGCGAAACAACAGAATAACAGCTGTACCTCCCTCAGGGATTTGAACTGCAGTATGTGTTTCTTTTATGAGCTTCGTGGTAATGTGGCAAGGTTCCTCTCAATTATGTGAGGTTGATAGGTAAAATGAACCTCTGTTATCTTTAATGACCCTGAACTGTAATCATCCATGCATAATAAGTATAACAAGCACCTAGAGGTTCCTGCATGCATGGTCAGATGCCCTGTAGAGCTCAACATCCCAAAGAACTCTGATAGGTAAATAGGACCTTTAATTTGTACTCTTGACTCCATAATCACTCATAGTCCAGTGGCATCATATGAATAGATCAGTGATAAGCTACAGCAGGGGCAAAAAACAAGGTGACTTCAAACTGAACTCACTATTTCCATACTGGTATTCAACAGGGTTTGTTCTGCAAGGTATATGACCATACTGCAGGTACCTATTGGTGCACAATTGTTATTCCTTACCTATATTTTTATAATTACAGTCATTTTAGAGGAGATAGACAATACATTATTGCATAGATGACCGTATTTATTTGAGAACGTAAAGAATAATTACATCAGATTTAGCTGTTTGCATTCAGTTTATAGTACTATAAATAAAAATTATCAAAATACTGTGATAGAAGAAGAAACAGCACATAAATGGTACAGGCAGGGACGTATTTACCACAAGGCAAACAAGGTATTTGCCTAGGGCAGCATTTTTCAGGGGGGCAGCACCGCCACCCAGAAGAAGGGATGGAAGAAGGGACACATACAGCATGGAGAGCAGGTGGGATCCAAGTGAGGCCATGGGCTTCTTGATGGAGTATGCAGAGCCTGACTCTTATTCCCAGGGATGTCCGGAGCTGCGAAGGTGAATGTCTTTCTCTCCAGCACCGGGGTGGGGGCGGTGGTTTGCTGGTGTATGGGGGGAGGTGGTAGTTGAAGCCTCTCTTGGGGGGGGGGGAGCAGAGGTGTTGTTGGTCAATGTCAGGCCCTCTCTACGGGGAGGGGGGGGAATTTTTGTGTTGCCTAGGGCAGCACAAAACCCGAATATGCCACTGGGTACAGGGCATACCCTACAATTACAAAGCCATATAAACAATATGCCATGCTAATATAAATATACAATATTTAGATAAAGTCCAACATAAACTCAGTTTCCAAAAAATTCAGATTGAGTCCGATCCATTATGCTCCCCAATCCGCAGATCTGATTCATCCTGCGGGGATTGTCGGTATGCAACCTTTACGGGGTGACACCGGACCTGCTCCACGAAAAGTTGTAAAGAAAGCCGACAATCCCCGCAGGATGGATCGGATCCATCCTGCAGGGATTGTCAGTTTGCTTTACAACTTACCTTTTCGTGGAGCGGGTCCGGTGTCACCCCGTGCGGTAGGTGTCACCGGGTGCGGGCCGCACCCCCCACACCTGCCTCGGGACACCACTGATTACAATTTTATGTTCCTTTAAATATTATACTCTTGATGTGTATTGGTAATATATTTTTGCAGACTAAAGTCATTGTGATATCCACTTAAAGTGGAAAAAGTCTATTTTATCTCAGTTTTTTAGGGCAGATTCGAGGGACTATTCCAAGGCACAAGAAGACTGGAGTTTAAGGCATGCTTTGTCCAAATTTTCTGTTCTTAAATTGTGCATTACACATAGCTTCCATTTTCTATATTTCTTTGTTTTGTATTGTGTGTGTTTCCAGACAAAGCCTGTCTTAGGCAGGAGATGAAGGCTGCTCGCTCATGCATTGTAATAGCGTGAACTGACATGACTGCATCAGCAAAGTGAGGAATAATAAGAGGAGTGGTTGCTGTACACAGGATAACATGACTGGTGTGAGAAATGGTGGGAAATGGTGATAATCATATTGAATACATTAGTTACCCATCCCACCAAAGAAATTAATCAGGCTCAATAAGACAGCTGAGGGAATCAATACCTTATCTTGTTGAAGCAAAAGCCACAAGGCCAATAAATGCTATGCCATTTGGAAATAGTTTAGCTAATGCTATAATATGGGAAATTCAGGACACTACAATCACAAAAATGTAATCTGAGTTTACAGTAATTGTTATAAAATACTAAACTGAAGTTACAAGTAGGGATGATATTTTAAAGAAAAACTCCACTAAGCATTACTTTATACAAAAGGCAGCATATATACTCACCGGCCACTTTATTAGGTACACCTTGCTAGTACCTGGTTGGACCCCCTATTGCCTTCATTACTGCCTTAATTCTTCATGGCATAGATCAAACAAGGTGTTGGAAACTTGCCTCATATTGAGTTACTGTTGCCTTTTTATCATCTCAAGCCAGTCTGCTCATTCTTCAAAGACCTCTGACATCAACAAGACATTTTTGTCCACACAACTGCCGCTCACTGGATATTTTCACTTTTTTGGACCATTCTCTGTAAACCCTACTGATGGTTGTGTGTAAAAATCCCAGTAGATCTGCCGTTTTTTTAAATACTCAGACCAGCCCATCTGGCACCAACAACCATACCATGTTCAAAGTACACTTAAATCCCCTTTTTTCCTCATTATGATGCTTGGTTTGTACTTCAGCAAGTCATCTTCACCTCGTCTAGATGCCTAAATGCATTGAATTGCTGCCATGTGATTGTCTGATTAGCAGTTTGTGTTACCAAGCAATTGAACAGCTGTATCTAATAAAGTGGCCGGTAATGTATAAAGCACTGACCATGAAATGATATACAAATACTTTTAGTTTAAGGTGTCTACTAACAGATCCAGAGGTTTGCATTACCAGAGTGAACCAGGAACATCCTATTTTCTGACTTATTGTGTATTTTGGCTCATCTTAAACTAGGTCACCACCCTTTTGTATTCTTCTTAGTACTAAGGAGAGGACCTCTATTTAGCTATGTTTTACAAACCAGCAGAATAACCAATTTAAATTTTTAGGGGACAATGAAAAAATATCACAAAATGCTGGAGACCTAAAGCTGTTAACCCCCACATCAATGGAAGTCTAGCACTGGGAAGAGGACAGGGCAGCCATGCAATAAAGATTTCTACAGAATCCAGCAGCTTGTACATCATGGGTCGGCCTTCATTACAGTAATGTAACTAAAATTGTAGAGAAAAATAATATGTTGTCAGCCTATTGTCAAATGATGTCCTTCCCGGATTGCACATTGTGCGTGCCCGCAGGGCCGCGCTGTGGCAAGATCTGTCACCGGACGTGTACCTTGGACACGGCCGATGATAGATCTGTGTACCGGCCCTGTTACCAGTGCCATGTGACCTACTGTGACCAATCACAGCAGGTCACATAACAATTGTATGCAATGAATGGCTTCCTTTCATGCCATACATTGTATACAAGTGTGTCTAGCTATGAATGGTCACTGCGATCACATGCACGGGCTGGGCCAATCACAGCCCATCTGTGTCATGTGATTAGCTGTGGCCAATCACAGCTAATCACAACAAAAAACCTGAATGAATCGATTTCATTCAGTTAAATGCTTGCTTATAGCAAAGAAATTCTTTGCTATAAGCAATCAAATTGTGTAAAAAAAAAAAAAAATACTGATCACTTCTCCAAAGTAGTACAATGTTACTATGGTAACATTATACTACTTTGGTCATAGTGTAATATGAAAAAATAATCTTAAAAAAAATAAAAAAATAAAAATAAAATGAAAAAGAATTATCAATTTTTTTTATCCTACTGTCACTAGTCAGTGTCCCTAATCACCGCCACACCAGTTATATGCTGATGCTGTACTGCACTGGTGACAATATGTAAAAAAAAAATTGTGAAAATAATTTTCTTAATGTCTTAATTTTCTGAAACATTATTACAAAAAATTACAACTTCAAAAAACTTGCTATGCCTCTTATGAAATATGTTGGACTGTCTACTTTGCAAAAAGGGGTCATTTGGGGGATATCTGTACTTTTCTGACATTTTTGGACCTCAATAAATTAAATTGGCTGTCAGTACTTCCTTCAGGATTGATCAATTTTCAGATATATCCCTTAGTTTGTGAACTCTATAACTTTCCTACAGACTAAATAATAAATACTGATTTGGGTTATTTTCACCAAAGAAATGTAGCAGAATACATCTTGGCCTAAATTTATGAAGAACAATTATTTAATTGCAAACTTTTATAAAGGAAACAAACGTGTTTTTTTTTTTCAAAACTTTCAGTATTTTTTTGTTAATTTAGCAAAAAATAAAAAACCCAGTGATGATTACATACCACCAAAAGAAAGCTCTAATTGTGTGAACAAATTGATAAAATTTTAGTTTGGGTACAGTGCTGCATGACTGCGCATTTGTCATTCAAAGTGTGAGAGCGCTAAAACCTGAAATTGGCCTGGGCACTAAGGGCGTAAAAGTGCCTGGTATTGAAGTGGTTAAGAATCATGAAATGTATTTCAACGAAAGAATGCTTAATTAAGTTTTCAGAATATGTAATTAAAATGTGAAGACATTTTCGGATGTATTAAAAATAGGCATGTGGAATAGACACATTGACCAAGTCAGGTAGGCAGCAACTGATGAATACCCAGTAGATAAATATAACACACAGAGAAAGAGTCAGGTGGAAGCAAGACTGGAAAAATGAGATGGGTAAAAAGTAAGACGCTGACACACAAAAACGAGGACCAGGTTGGTAGATGGGATGGATGTAAGATTAGTAAAGGAAGGTGAGACTGAAAAATGAGACAAGTGATGGATAAATAAGACAGAGATTACAAAAAAGACAAGACTAAAAACTGGACAAATGAGCCCAGAATAGTAAAGAAAAGCAATGATGAGAAATGGGATGGACAAAGAAAAGTGTGTGATAAAGAAGGACAAGGACAAATGAGACCCACAAACAGTAACAGCAAAGAGATACAAGGATAGCATGCAGGTTAGATGAAAGAAAATACTAAGAGGATGAGTCGAGAGAGATCCAACATAAAAATGGGGAAAGATGATGCTGAAGTGGAGAAAGAAGAAACTGACAAATGGTGAAAGTGCAGAAAGACGTGACCGATAAACTGGATGGATGGAAAACGAAAAGACTGACAGACAGGCCAGGTGGAGAAATGAGGCTGACAGACTGGATCAGCTAGTAAAGACAAGACTGATGAAATGCTAGAGAAAGTCAAGACTAGTAAAGAAGGTGGTGGAGAAAGACAGCAGACAAATGGGATAGGTGGAAAGAGGGCTGGCAAAGAAACATTGATTTATTATAGCAGGTAAGAAGACAATGGAATGAAGGATACAAGTGCATACCCTTAGGAATTAGATTAGTTGTAAAACAGACATTTCAGTCAAGGTTTTAAATACCCAGTTCTTGGCCTATTGTAATTCAATGCTAAATCTATTGTTCTTGATATATTATAGTATGGTCTTTTTTGGTTAATGGAATATTTGTTTTCAATATACGTAAGAGCCATAGATAACAGGTGGAGGTGGGGGTTGCATTGACTGTTAGGGGTTGGTGTTAACGTAAAAGCAAAGGTAAGTTTTCATCCATAGTGACCACTCAGGTATCATCTGTTATCATTAGGAAAAAAACTAAAGGAATCAGATTGGTCACTGTGTGTAACAAGTACATTATATTGCCAAAAGTATTGGGACGCCTGCCTTTACACGCACATGAACTTTAATGGCATCCCAGTCTTAGTCAGTAGTGTTCAATATTGAGTTGACTCACAATTTGCAGCTATAACAGCTTCAACTCTTCTAGGAAGGCTGTCCACAAGGTTTAGGAGTGTGTCTATGGAAAAGTGTTTGACCATTCTTCCAGAAGCGCATTTGTGAGGTCAGGCACTGATGTTGGACGAGAAGGCCTGGCTTGCAGTCTCCGCTCTAATTCATCCCAAAGGTGTTCTATGAGGTTGAGGTCAGGACTCTGTGCAGGCCAGTTCAGGTCCTCCACTCATCCATGTCTTTATGGATCTTGCTCGGGTTGAGGTCAGGACTGTGAGCAGGCCAGTCAAGTTCCTCCACCATAAACTCGCTCATCCATGTCTTTATGAACCTTGCTTTATGCACTGGTACGCAGTCATGTTGGAACAGGAAAAGGCCATCCCCAAACTGTTCCCACAATGTGGGGAACATGAAATTGTCCAAAATGTCTTGGTATGCTGACACCTTAAGAGTTCCCTTCACTGGAACAAAGGGGTGAAGCCCAACCCCTGAAAAACAACCCCACGCCATAATCCCCCTTCCACCAAACTTTACACTTGGCACAATGCAGTCAGGAAAGTACTGTTCTCCTGGAAACCTCCAAATCCAGAGATGTCCATTGGATTTCCAGACAGAGAAGCATGATTGATCACTCCGGAGAACATGTCTCCACTGCTCTAGAGTCCAGTGGTGGCCTGCTTTACACCACTGCATCCGACACTTTGCATTGCACTTGGTGATGTCAGGCTTGGATACAGCTGCTCAGCCATGGAAACCCATTCCATGAAGCTCTCTACGGACTGTTGTTGTGCTAATCTGAAGGCCGCACAAAGTTTGGAGGTCTTTAGCTACTGACTTTGCAGACAGTTGGAGACTTCTGCACACTGTGTTGCTTCCACTTTGTTATAATACCGCATCCGACACTTTGCATTGCACTTGGTGATGTAAGGCTTGGATACAGTTGCTCGGCCATGGACACCCATTCCATGTAGCTCTCTACGCACTGTTGTGCTAATCTGAAGGCCGCACAAAGTTTGGAGGTCTTTAGCTACTGACTTTGCATACAGTTGGAGACTTCTGCGCACAGTGTTGCTTCCAATTTGTTATAATACCACTAACAGTTGACCGTGGAATATTTTAGTAGCAAGGAAAGTTCACGGATGGACTTATTGCACAGGTGGGAACCTGTCATGGCACCACGCTTGAATTCACTGAGCTCTTGAGCGACCCTTTCTTTCATAAATGTTTGTAGAAGAAGTCTGCATACCTAGGTGCTTGATTTTATACACCTGTGGCCATGGAGGTGATTGGAACACCAGAATCCAATGATTTGGAGGGGTGTCCCAATACCTTTGGCAATATAGTGTATGTTTTTCTTTCTCTTTTTTTCCCAGTTTTCATAATAGGCTTATTAGTTTTAAAGTGGAACTAAACCCTCTTATCCTTTTCAGCCAAAGAAGCTGCCATCTTAGCTTCTGTTTGATCTGCAACTGCCATAGTGCTGCACATGCGATCAGTTATGACACCAGCCATTTGATGGTTTGACAGTTTGGTTGAGAGCACAAGCAAATGTGACAGTTAGCATTTCTGGCATGCGGAGAATGTAACTGTTTTTTGAAACCGTTAAATCGATGGGTTTAGTTCCACTTTAAATTCTCATGTGCTATAAGTGTCAGAAGAAAGCCAATATTGGCAACCAACTTTTCCACATTTACAGCATGCAACTTTATGCTTTAAAATGCTCGTTTCAGAAGCCTTAAATCAGTGTACAGTAGAAGAACAGGACTGAAAGTAACCCATTAAATAATTGGTGAAAAATGGAATAAAGTAGAAGGCAGTTTAGAGTTTATAACTGAAATCATATAAACTAATATTCGGCACAACAAAGTATGAATACAGAGGAGAATACTGACTAACGTGCTACATTTTGTTCACTCTCTCTGCTGAGATGATTAATGCAAGAGCCGTCTGATACAGCAATACCTGGACTGCAGCTCATCTGATATGAAGGGGTTAATAAAAAGGAAAAAATAGTATTTTTTAATGTACACCAGTTATATTATTAATTTATTACAGGTATTATATAGTGCCAACTGTTGCGTTAACATCAGCTCCTACCCTCAAAGATCTTACAAGCTAAGGTCCCTATCTCACATTCATACATACGCATTCTACGGCCAATTTAGACAGGAGCCAATTAACCTACCAGCATGTCTTTGAGGTTTAAGAGGAAACCCATGCAGGCACAGGGAGAAAATGCAAACTCCATGCAGATAGTGTTCTAGCAGGTATTCAAACCAATGACCCCCAGGCCTGCAAGGCAGAAGTGCTAAGTAGCAGTATAGTACATTGTTCTAGGGACAAGAAGATGTACAGTAACCACATTCACTGAAGGTAATAGCTGACATGGTAAACATTCTAAAAGGAAAAAACACAGAAAAGAATGCAATGTAACAAGGGAGAGTTGTACAGGAGTGATTTTAGGCAATGCCTGCAGCAAGGGAAATCAGAGCATTGAGTTAATAATGAAGCCAGTCCATTGCTGAGAAAAGTTTAAATAACAGCTGAAATATACATGATCCTGAGTTTGGATAATTGAAATGAAACACAGTGAATTAATGACTGTATATGTAAGCACAACAGCAGTGATTAGCATGTCCACCTGGCAGCACAAGGGTTGTGGGTTCAAATCCCAACAATGGAACAATCTGCCTTGAGTTTGCACGTTATCCCTGTGCCTGCGTGGGTTTCCTCCCACACTCCAAAGACATGCTGGTAGGTTAATTGGCCCTAGTATGTGTGTGTATGAATGTGAGTTAAGGACCTTAGATTGTAAGTTCATTGAGGGCAGGGACTGATGTAAATGCACAGTATATATTTAATGCGCTGCATAAATTGTCAGTGCGAAATAAGTACCTTTAATAATAGAAAGGTATATTTCCTGCTCTCTAGGATCTCTAGTAATGGTGATGGAAACAAGCATAGCAATTAATACTATAGAACTTTACCCTTAGCAACGTGATAAAAAAATATTGTTCTTTAGAAAGAAGCATACAGTTGTGACCAAAATTATTCAACCCCCACTGAAATTGAGTGTTTTGGCCAGTTTGACATTGCTTTTGATCATTCAGTCATCTTGCTTACATTTACATTAAAGAGGCACTTGTAGGTCAGACAAATATAACATAACAGTTATAATGAAATAACCACAAATGTCTTTTCTGTGCTCACAGCATTATCAGTTTTATTCAACCCCCAAGTGACATTCAATCTTAGTACTTAGTACAGCATCCTTTTACAGTTATAACAGCTTTTAAACGTGAAGCATAGCTTGACACAAGTGTCTTGCAGCGATCTACGGGTATCTTCGCCCATTCTTCATGGGCAAAGGCCTCCAGTTCAGTCACATTCTTAGGCTTGCGCACTGCAACTGCTTTCTTTAAGTCCCACCAGAGGTTCTCAATCGGATTTAAGTCTGGTGACTGCGATGGCCACTCCAAAATGTTCCAGCCTTTCCTCTGCAACCATGCTCTAGTGGACTTGGAGGTATGCTTGGGATCATTGTCCTGTTGAAAGGTCCAACGTCTCCCAAGCCTCAGGTGTGTGACGGACTGCATCACGTTTCCATCCAATATCTCCTGGTACTGAAGAGAATTCATGGTACCTTGCACACGCTGAAGCTTCCCTGTACCTGCAGAAGCAAAACAGCCCCAAAGCATGATTGACCCTCCACCATGCTTCACAGTAGGCAAGGTGTTCTTTTCATCATAGGCCTTGTTCTTCCTCCTCCAAACATAGCGTTGATCCATGGGCCCAAACAGTTCTAATTTTGTTTCATCAGTCCACAGAACACTATCCCACAACTTTTGTGGTTTGTCCACATGGCTTTTGGCATACTGCAGTCGACTCTTCTTATTCTTTGGAGACAGCAAGGGGGTACGCCTGGGAGTTCTGGCACGGAGGCCTTCATTACGCAGTGTGCGTCTTATTGTCTGGGCTGAAACTTCTGTACCCACATCTGACAAATCTTTTCTCAGTTCCTCAGCAGTCACACGGGGACTTCTCTCCACTCTACGCTTCAGGTAGCGCACAGCAGTCGAAGTCAGCATCTTCTTTCTGCCACGACCAGGTAGCGTTTCAACAGTGCCCTTTGCCTTGAATTTGCGAATGATGCTTCCTAAGGTGTCTCTTGGTATGTTTAACATCTTTGCAATCTTCTTATAGCCATTGCCCTTCCTGTGAAGAGAAATCACCTCTTCTCTTGTCTTCCTGGACCATTCTCTTGCCTTCACCATGTTTGTAACCACACCAGTAAATGTCTAGAAGGAGCTGAGTATCACAGTCATTTTAAAGCTGCCTAATTGGTGCTTATTATGCTTGATTGCTGCTCGGTGACATCCACAGGTGTTTTCAATACCTGATGGAAAGCACCTGTATGAACCTCTGTTCTTCAGAGTGGTAGTCTTTAAGGGGTTGAATAATTGTGGCAATGAAGAAACCACATAAGAACCATTTACTACTGTATTACATAAACAATTGATGTCATTTTAGTTGCATTTGGGTAGTTACAACGTCCTTGTAGGATTTGATTCTGAATACAATTCCAAATGTACACTATAGTCCCTAAACCCCTTTACAGCATTGGGGGTTGAATAATTTTGGTCACAACTGTACATTCCACATTAATAATTACACCACCATAATTAATGTGGGCTATAAATTGCTACCAACATTGTTCCTTCTTGCTGTAGGCTGCCATTTTGCTGAAGCCCAGAGCCCTAAACAGCAGTAAATCTTTAGGCTGTCAGCAATTCGGGCTCTACAAACTTGGCACATTCCCGAAAAATAGAGAACAACTGAGCATGTGCAGAGCAGGGTGAGCCAGTATATTACTAGATTTTAAACCGTATAGGGACTTATTTTTAATGTTTTATACAGCTATACCTGCAAAAGACACCAGTATGAATTGATCTAGCAGGACTTACATTTCTGACTAAGGTTCCACTTGAAGGAATCTAGTGTAGAGATGTTTTACCATGAGATGAAAAAAGGGGAATTTGTCTATGGTGACACTGACAAATAGAAAATATAAAGCTTTCACACTTTACTATTTGGTGGTATTGACAGGCTTTCTGTCTCTGAGACAGGAAATGGGGTAAATCTTCCCCAGTGGTTAAAAAAAAATATCATACTTTATCCCCCCAACCACACCAAAAAAAAAAATGACTAGGGCTCCACTTTATTCCTCTGTAATAGTAAAGCTATTACTCTAAATGAGGGGTCTCCAAACTTGCTAAACAAAGGGCCAGTTTACTGTCCTTCAGACTTTATGAGGGCCGGACTGCAGCCAGTGGAAGTAGAAAAGGTCTCTATGTCAGTGGGAAAAATATAATGCCCCATTGTTTTGTGTCATTGGGAGGAATTCTGCTCCATTATTGATGTCATTGGACTCTATCATTTGTGTCACTGGAAGGAATTGTGCCCCATCAATGATGTCATTGGACCCTATCATTTGTGTCCCTGGGAGGAATTGTGCCCCATCGTTGGTGTCATTTGAAGGAGTTGTGCCCCCTTCGTTGGTGTAAGTGGGGGGAATTATACCCAATTGTTGGTATCAGTAGATGAAATAGTGCCAAAATTCCAGATAAAAGCAAGCAAAGGGCCTCCCCCTCGGGCTGCAGTTTGGAGGCCACTTCTCTAAATGAACAAGACTATTCAAAGCTAGTCATTCATCTATGACATATAAATAAGTCAGGTTCTTAGTCAACCAGGGGAATGAGTATGAAATTCAATAGCTGACATCAGCATTATCTATGGGGAAGTTCTCTGATGTATTAAAATGTTGTATGATATTCACATATACCTGTAGGTTTGAAGGGCGCAGGGAAAGAGAGTAAGGGCTAATGAAGCAAATACTGGAAGACCTGACACTTTCATGGGTTTGCCTGTTTGTGACTGAGGATGTCCTTATTCTACAAATGGGCTGTTCACACGCTTTTGAATAGATAGAATTCATTTTACCTGCGCAGATGAAGTTGATTCATGCATACATAAAAAGATGAACAGAGAAAGGGACTTTACAATTGTAGCACAAAGTAAGTGAAATGTGTGTTAGGTGTATGCTGTCTGATCAGATACAGGTTTCATCTGCTCTTATATGCATGTCCTCGCTTTCCCTTAACCCTTTTCACTGCCTGTTGTCATATATTTTCATATGCAATAAAATGCACATAGTAGACTTGGAACACCCTCTAGTCTAAACAATGTATTTGAAAACTGAATATATCAGAATGAAATGATAGCACTGTACTACATTTTCTATCCAACAAAAGCTGTGCAAATGTTTATCCAAATAATATTTTCAATATAAAAACCAGTAGAAAACTAAAGGTGCATTCACACCATTCATGTTGAGCTGTGTGGGGCAGCCTTGCCTAGCAAAGTTCTAACTCAAAGACAAAGCGGTTTGCTTTTGCATTCAGTTCACATCACCGAATTGCATTGATGTGTGTTAAAAAAAAGTACTGCATGCACTCAGAGGTGTATCTGCCTCTAGGAAAATAAGGCACCTGCCTTGGGCAGCATTTTTCAGGGGGGTTGCATCGCCCCCATGCAGAAGGGACTAGTGCCATCTACAAAGGGCTGTGTTAAGGAGGGCTCATTTGTGCTCGGGCAGGGGGATGGGCTCAGCTGTGTTCAGGAGGGGGGGTGGGCTCATGTGTGTTCTGACGGGGGGGCGGGCTTGTGTGTTGGCTCGGGCAGGGGGGAAGGGCTTGGTTGTGTTTGGGAGGGGGGAAGGGCTTGGTTGTGTTTGGGAGGGGGGGGCGGGCTCGTGTGTGCTCGGGCAAGGGGGGTGGCTCGGCTGTGTTTGGGCAGGGGGGCGGCCTGTCACGCTGCTGCCCTGTGTTGTCATTGCCAGCCCTAGTGGGGGCGGGGAAAGCACGTGATTGGTTGCTAGGACATATGCGGTCCTAACAACCAATCATGTGCTTGCCCCGCTCCCACGCCATGACATTCAGAGGAGGAGGAGGACTTCTTCCAGCTCATGTAGCTACCTAGAGGAATGAATGGAATGGACCTTGAGGTAAGGGGGGGTTGGGGGGATCCTGATGTAAGGTCAGGGGGAACTTTGGGGACCAAATTAAAGAGAATTGGCTCTAGGTACCCTGATGTAAGGTGGAGGACTCTGAAGACCATGCTGTATAGGGGCATCCTGATGTAAGGTCAGGGGGAACTTTGGGGACCAAATTAAAGAGAATTGGCTCTAGGTACCCTGATGTAAGGTGGGAGGACTCTGGAGACCATGATGTAAAGGTGGACCCTGATGTATTGGGGGGGGGGACTTTTTGGATCCTGATGTAAGGAGGGAGGACTCTGGGAAACCTAGTTTAAAGAGGGGGCTCTGGGGGACCCTGATATAAGGGGATAGGCTATGGGGACCCTGATGCACATTAGATGGGGGACTCTGGAGACCATAATTTAAAGGGAGATCCTGATTTATTGGGGAGGCTTTTTGGACCCTAACATTGAGGGGGGACTCTGGGGACCCTGATTTAAAGAGGGGGAACTTGGGGACCCTGATGCAAGGGGAGGGGTTGCGGGGACCCTCTCCTGTATCCTGTCCGCAGTCTGTGACCATCTCCTGGGGTGGACTCTAATAGACAGAGCTGGAGCCTAAAGTGGCAGAGTTTACAGATGAAGGGGTGGATCCTATATAGGAAGGGGTGGAGCAAATTTAGATGGGGGGCGCGATTTTAGTCTTGCCTATGGCGGCACAAAACCAAAATACACTACTGCATGCACTACTTTTTTCAGTGCAGTGTGTTGTGACTCAAACTACGAACAGGACCATTTGAAATGCCACTTCAATATCAATAAAATAAAAAAAAAAAAAAGAGTACCAATCACAGCACAGCATTGTTTCTTCTAGTGCATACCAGTAGCTATGCAATTATCCCTGAAACTGCATTGCCTTACCAAATAAATCATTAAGGATAAAATATTTTGAAAGAGTGAAAAACAGTAAAAGATATGCAAAGAAGTAAATTCAATCAAGTTTTTTTGCTACCTTACCTATCTGATTTCATATTAAATGATGCCCCTAAAATGACTTTCTACAAAAAAAATTAAGAGAGCTCCCTTCATAAGAAGATGAACATTGCTTAACTGTTCTGCCACCTGTGCTTAAAAAATTTTCACTCTTGTGAAGTGTTTTGATGGGCAAACAATGTACAGCATTCGGCATACTTCCAAGAGTATTGGGGAACAAGACATCCTACACTCTCATGATGCTGAATGTGCTTCATTGCAGTAACTTGCCTATAATCTGCAGCTGTCCTCTGCACTACCTATTCTTCATTAAAAGAATTCTTCAGTATTCTAGATTGAATGATGCCCAGTCAACTCAACTCAACCCAAAACACAGAACACATCTTGTGCATACATACCATACCACTCCATACGTCATGGTAAGTGATGTGTTGCAACGAGCTTGCAGCTGTTCAGAAACCTTCTACAAATAAATGTAGTTGGTACTTTTGCCAGAAACTCAACTGCTGCACGATGTCCTGTCTTGTCCTTCTTCCAGTCCTATTCCCATAGTAAATGAGTAAGGAAAACATGAGGCTATAAATGAACCCTGAAATACTTCTTTTCTTCTTGGTTCAGTGGCAAAGTTCTGGCAGCGAAGAAATTCAGGGACTCGTTTAAAGGGACTCTATTAATGCACAAATCTCTTCAGGGTTAGATTATAAATGCATACCTCTTCTGCCACTGTGTTTGTTTGTGCCATTACATATTCCATACATCAGGAGACAGTTCCTGATTGTAGATGTGAATTGCAGCCAAGTAATCAGATCATTGGGGGATGACTTTGACATGAGGAAGCAAAGTCCTATTCCTATGATAAGATGGCTATCTTCATATAGAAGCACAAGGCATGATAAGTGAGCAATTGGGGAATGATCACTGCAATGAGTCTTCGTTTATTGTCCTCTGCTTGCTTTTTTTGGGCACAGCTTCCAGAAATCAGGTCCTCGTTAACCTGATGCTTTAAACAGTCCTACTATATCCTTACGGTATATTTAGTCCCAGCTTAAGTTGTACAGAGGTTCATGTTAAGCTTACATACAGTAAATACCAACCTAACCTCCTGCTCACTAGCTCCCTTGTCACCTCCTCCCATCCTCACCTTCAGGACTTCTCCCGAGCCTCTCTCATCCTCTGGAACTCCCTACCTTAATCTGTCCGACTATCTCCTACTCTGTCCACTTTTAGATGATCCCTGAAAACTCTTCTCTTCAAAGAGGGCTACCCTGCTCCCACCTAACAACTGTCGTTCCACTTTCTCCATCAGCTCATTCACCACAGTTATGAACTTTTAGATCTTTTGAACCTCCCTCTTAGATTGTAAGCTCTAATGAGCAGGGCCCTCTTATTCCTCTTGTATTAAATTGCATTGCAATTGTAGTGTCTACCCTTATGTTGTAAAGTGCTGTGTAAACTGTTGGTGCTATATAAATCGTGTGTAATAATGATATGCTATTTATATGCCAGAGCTGCAGGGAAAGGATGGGCCAACCCTTTAAACCACAGGAGCTGATCGTTAGTCCATAACAGAGTGACCAAGGTTCTTGGGTCATTGCACCCAATGTGCAAGCACCTGGAAGATTTTATGCTCTGACTTGCAAGAGGTGCTTTTTGTAAAATTATTATGAACCGTAGTCAACACTTTACAGAGAGAATGCTATAACCTTATAAGGTCACCTGTTCTGCACAGCGCTACCTTGTAATGCCTACTGTGCAGCTAAATCGGTATTTGTGTGTTTCTCTACATTTGGCCTTTATGAATTATTTCAAACAGAAAATAAACTCGCGTTTGATGACATGCTTTTGATCTCATAAAAAATTGTTACTAGGTGGAATAAATATATATTCCTTAGTACGCACAAAGACAAATGGACAGCCTGGTATTCCATATAGTTGCCGGGTCATGTTGCTAATCTCCAGCAGGCCAGTAAACACCTCTTACCTGCCTCTTTCAGATGATTACTGGCGGCATGTGGAGGCGACATACAATGACAGGACTCCCTCGTGTTTCAGACCACTAATTTGGACAGCTTTCTTCTCATACATTTTTCATGTGCTCCTCACTGTGTTATTTTCTCCCTCACTGAAGCATGGTGTGGCACATTTGTTTGCTGAACAGCTTCTCTCAAAATTGCTGCTGAGTATGATTTTCTATGACTCTGCCCGATATCTACCCGAGAGTGGAAGTGACTTTCAAGATACACGGAAAGTTGCTGCGGCAGCAAAATCCATGGTGTCAACATCCAAGTTTTCTTGTATGGCTCCTGGAAAGGAAAATGTATTTTCAAGGCCGTGGAAATGTCATTGAAGCAGATCGCAAGTTACACAGTACGCGTCACGCCATATGTGCTGCTGGCCCATATTCACACACACTCTCCAATTTTAACCTGTTTATTCCTTCCCTGCTCGCTCTTCTTCATAATGCAAGCATCTTTTTTCTTTACTAAGTATACTGACACAGACAGATGGAGTTCAATTCCAGGTGAATGAACTGCTTACGTTCTCAGAGTTGTGTTTAGACCTAAATCTGAGCTAGGAGTAGGGAAATATGCTTGAGGTTTCAGTCAAACAGACATTCACCCTTTCGGCCAACTGAATCACCACCTTTCTGTTCCATGCACTGAAAAACCTTTGTTCACTTTAGGAGCAAAATAAAGGACTGGTTGGGAAGAAAATGGATAAATAGTTAAAAGGTTAAAGTATATCAAAAACCAAAACCTTTTTTTAATTTGCATAGAGATATGAGAGGGTTAAAAACAATGTCTGTTCTTTGCCATTTGTATATAATTAGGGAGATTTTCTTTAATTTCCTGACCTGTACACTCAACAGGAAGTGAGAGGATATCTTTCCAATGTGAGGAAAGGGTGATTCCCTCCTAGCCAGGGGAACGATTATCCCTCTATTCCTGTTCTTAAAATTTTGGATTTACCATCTTATTTATTTCCAATGGCATTGGCGGTCAGGAGAATGTCAGAAATTGACAGCAACAAAAAAATTTCAGTGGTTCTAACCCACTCTGTCCAAATCCAGAAAACAAGTTTTTCCTTTAATCATTTTTAAACCTCTTGCCGCCACCAATGAATGCTATACGTTGGCAGCAGCAGGGAATTATACATTCCGGGCTGCTACAGTCACTTTCTCAGGCTGCATTGGCCAAGGAAGGGGCTAATGAAGTGTGATCTTGTGAGTTTAGCTCATGTTAGCAACTTTTGATGCTTCTCCGATAGACCTGACAGGTAGCCTAACAGCCAACTGAAGAAGTGCACATGACTGTCTTAAAACACTGTTGCTAATTGCGAAGTGGTGGCTTAACATTGTCAGCTTGCATCAGGAAGTGCTGATACTTGAAGGATCTCCGGTTAAGTAGATTCGCAAGAACTGATTTTCTTCAGAAAACTGTATACAGTGAGGTATGATGGCAAACAAACCAAAAATACATTCTGAGTTTACATACACTTAAAAGAAAAAAAACATTGTAATGAATGTCTGCACATACTCCACATTTTACATTTTAATCATTTGGAGTGGTCAGGTTACGACAGTGATGTTAAGTTCCATCCAGGTCAGGGGAGGACTGGGAACATTTGACCTTGGAACAAACACCCCAAACCTGCCTTTTCATGGTAAGCATGGTTTCCTATGGTCTAAAGAAATTTCCCTACAAAAAGTGTGCCGCAGTGGCCATGGTACAAGGTGACCTAAAGAACCTGTTTTCCTGTTCAAATATTTTATTGGTATTTTAACAGGGGGGAAAAGAAGGGACATTGATGACAGACATTTCTCAGGCATAAAAACACAGAAATTGGCAGCAATGACAATAATGTCTATACAAAGAAGGGGGGAGGAGGGGAATGGTATTTTAACAATATGACATTGCAGGAAGCATAAGATGGGTAAAGCTAGTAGCCTAAGTGCATATAAGATTTTGACAAGTAAATAGACACGCTCCCCTATGTTTCATTGGGGGATCATGATATAGGAGTGCAGAGTTATGCAGGATGGTTAGGGGGAGGGGGGTCAGGGGGGGAGAAAAAAAGGGGGGGGGAATAGGGCAGGGAGGTCAGAGGGAGAGTGGGGAGGGGTAAGAAGGAGTAAGTGACTCCCCAGTTAGCAGCAGTAAAAAGTAAATGAAGGAGTATGTGAAATCGGTAGGGAATGGTACCAGAGTAGTATGAAGTATTTATTATGGGTTAAGAAGTGATTCGTCAAAGTTTGGCAAGAGGAAACATTCAACCCAGGGGTTCCAAACATTCTGGAATTTAGGGATAGTAACTAGAATTGTGGCTTCCACTTTAGCGTAAATCATAGCTTGGGTAACTTTATTCTTAACTACTGCAATACTTAGGGAGGGAAATTTCCAAGACTTAGCTATGACCTGCTTGGCTGCTGTAGTAACTTGTAGAATAAGTTTGAATTGTGAGTTAGTTACGCCAGGGGGGCGTAGATTAAGCAGCGCAGTAGTCGGGTTCGGTTGGAGTGTTTTGGCACTAAGTTTAGACAGTATGCCAAAGACGTCCGATTGGGCAATCCCACCATATATGGAAATGCGTACCCAGGTCTACACAGCCTCTAAAGCAAGTGGGGGAATACTTAGGAGTATACTTTGCAATTCTCGCTGGGACCAGGTACCAGCGGGTTAGGACTTTATAATTAGTTTCCAAAGCTACAATGTTTTGTGACCATGATCTGGTATTGGACCAGATATGGTCCCAGTCAGAAGGGTCTAGTTGCCGGCCAAGGTCTGCTTCGCATTTGCGAATGTATGAGGGAGGTGACGTGGTGACCGAGGTTGTAAGAAGTGAGTACAGGTTTGAAATGAGGCCTCATCTATGTGGGTCTTTGTGACAGGCCCGTTCAAAGATAGACATGGTGTTCGTTTGGTTAATTGCTGTGGTGTATGGGGCGTAGAAATGTTTCAATTGCAAATATCGCAATATTTCGGAGGCTGGAAGTTCATATACTTCGCATAATGAGGTAAAGGATTTAAATTTGTTCCAAAGCATGAAGTGATGGGCCCGGAGAAGGTTGGCTGAGGTCCATTGTTTGAATATGTGTGGGGAGGACCACGCTGGGATAAAGGCTCGGTTTCAGAGATATGAGAGCAGGGGATTATGTGGTGATTGTAGAAGATAGCAGGATTTTAGTTTGTCCCAAAGCAACAAGAAATGAGATGTGATGGGGTTGGTTATCAAGTGGCGGTCTATAGGTCTTAACCATAGAAGGTTAACAGTAGACAGGGGGTCGACGTCTATGGATTCAAGGATAACCCATTGAGGAATTTTGTGGGTCGCGTGATATTTTGGCAATTGCGCTAAGTGTGCTGCCTGGTAATATTTGCTAATATCTGGAAGACCTAGTCTGCTGTTAAGTTTGGGGCGATATAGGGTTGAGCGGGGTACATGAGGACGGACCGTGCCCCAGACGTAAGAAAATATGCGATGCTGTAAGGTGCGAAGGTAGTGGGCGGGTACAGGGATTGGGAGAACTCTAAAAAGGTATAACATTTTGGGAAGGATTGACATTTTCAGGACTGCTATTTTGCCTAGCCATGCAAGCAGTAGAGAGGACCATTTGGTCATAAGAGCAGTTAGATGGGCTAACATAGGAGAGTAGTTGGCGGTGTATATATCTGAGATATTGGGGGTCAGTTTTATACCCAGGAAGGGAATAGAACATTGTGACCAGGAGAACAGAAGTATTAATTTAAAATCTTTAGGGGTAAGGGAGATATTGAGTGCTATTGATTTTTGGGGATTATTTTGAAGGCCTGAGAGTGAGCCAAACCTCTCGAGAAGCCAGAGGAGAGAAGGAGAAGAAGTCAAAGGGGAGTTGAGAAAAAGTAAAACGTTGTCTGCAAATAGACATAATTTGTGTAGGGAGCCTCCTATCTTGAGTCCATGAATATCTGGGTTGGCCCTAATCAGAAGGGCCAACGGTTCTATGGCCAAGGCGAATAGAAGAGGGGACAGGGGGCAACCCTGTCTGGTGCCACGGGAAATTGGGAATGGAGCAGACCGATGTCCAAGATACCTGATTCTGGCTGAGGGTTCGCAATAGAGTGAGAAGTTAAAAAGTGAGGGCCAAAGCCCCATCGAGGCAGAAAGTAGTGCAGGTATGGCCAAGAGACTGTGTCAAATGCCTTCCAGATGTCTAAGGACAGGAAACAGGCGGGAATATTGTGAGATTTGGCTATGTGTGCTTGGAGGGTTGCGTGTCGGACGTTGTCTCCGGCTTGTCGGGATGGAATGAAGCCCACTTGGTCATTATGAATTAGGGATCCAATGCATGAATTGAGACGCGTAGATAAAATTTTAGCCTATAATTGGCCTATAATTGGACCATTGTGTGTCGTCCGAGTTTGGTTTTGGGATCATTGAGATGTTGGCTTGCACTGTTTCTGGGTGTCAGGGCTCCCAGTAAGACCAGAGATGTGTGAACTGACACAGGGAAACGCAGGCTCAAGTATGGTGCAACAATATAATTTATTAAAGGTTATACACAAATATAACACGCACAATATAACAAAACCAAACCTCCAACTGATAACGGAATGTACACAGACAAGAGCAGTCAGGGCTGGTGAGGTGGAGTGGTCAGGCAGGCCGGGTCAGGAACCATCGGGCAGACAAGACACAAAGGAGCAGGCAGAGCGTAGTCAGATGGGCCGGGTCAGGAACAATCAGGTAGACAAGGTACCAAAGGAGCAGGCTGGAGAGTGGTCAGGAATATCCGGGGTCAGGACAGGCGGAGTTCATTCACAGTCAGGATCAAAGCAGAATCAGGAATCAGGCAGGAAGCAGACAGGATGCAGGTACAGGGGCTCATGGAAAACATAAATCAAGGCACTGATTGCAGGTCTGGCCATTCCTTAAATACACCTCCTGCAATCAGCCTCAGGTGATGGCTGACTGCAGGAGTGAGCTTCTGGTTGCTGAGAGCACCCGCTGGCCAGCCCTGGTACTGCAGCCCACATGGCAGATGAGTCCCACCACCATTGGCGAGTCCATTCCTGACAGTACCCCCCCCCTCAAGGACCGGCCTCAGGACGCTCCAAACAGTCCTTAGTGGGCAAAATGTTCCTCCGCCTGGGTCAGGTAACTGGCTGGATATCAGGGGCTGGCACATCAGGCTGGGCAGCGGGCAGAGGCACATCAGGCTGGGCAGCGGGCGGAGGCACTTCAGGCTGGGCAGCTGGCGGAGGCACATCAGGCTGGGCAGCGGGCAGAGGCACATCAGGCTGGGCAGCTGACAGAGGCACATCAGGCTGGGCAGCGGACAGAGGCACATCAGGCTGGGCAGCGGACAGAGGCACATCAGGCTGGGCAGTGGACAGAGGCACATCAGGCTGGGCAGCAGGCAGAGGCACATCAGGCGGAGAAGCGGGCACCGGCCATTGGGCGAGGCAGCGGGCACCGGGCCATCGGGCCGAGCAGCGGGCACCGAGTCATCGGGCAGAACAGCGGGCACCGGGTCACCAAGCTCGACAGCGGGCATCGAGTCACCTGGCACGAAAGCGGGCACCGAGTCATCTGGCACGACAGCGGGTACCGAGTCATCTGGCACGACAGCGGGCACGAGTCATCTGGCAGAACAGCGGGCACCAAGTCACCTGGCTCGACAGCGGGCACCGAGTCATCTGGCACGACAGCGGGCACCGAGTCACCAGGCACGAAAGCGGGCACCGAGTCATCTGACACGACAGGGGTACCGAGTAATCTGGCACGACAGCGGGCACCGAGTCATCTGGCAGAACAGCGGGCACCGAGTCACCAAGCTCGACAGCGGGCACCGAGTCATCTGGCTGGATCGGGTCATCAGGCCGGATCGGGTCATCAGGCTGGATCAGGCCATCAGGCTGGGTAGCAGGCACCAGATCATCAAGCTGGATAGGATCATCAGGCTGGATCGGGTCATCAGGCTGGATCGGGTCATCAGGCTGGATAGGGTCATCAGGCTGGATTGGGTCATCAGGCTGGGTAGCGTACACCAGATCATCAGGCCGGATCAGGTCATCAGGCCGGATTGGGCCATCAGGCTGGGTAGCGGGCACCAGATCATCAGGCTGGTTAGGATCATCAGGCTGGGTAGGATCATCAGGCTGGATCGGGCCATCAGGCTGGGTAGGATCATCAGGCTGGGTAGGATCATCAGGCTGGGTAGGATCATCATGCTGGGTAGCGTACACTGAGTCATCAGGCATCAGGGCATCAGGCTGAGCAACGGAAGGCGGGTTCACAGACGGCAGGCTGACCGGTTTGGATACTGGTAGGATGGTACTGGTTGGAAAGAATTTTCGCTTCTTCTTGGGTTTAGTTACTGGCGCACTGCAAGTAAATGCAGGTCTGTAAATGGATGGAGTAGCTGGGGACAGAGAAGAGCTGGAGGGTGGAACAGAGGAGGGAATAGTTGTTACAGCGGCCTTTTTTACAGGGTTAAAGGCAGGATAGGTGCAGCGAGTGGGAACAGGGTACTGACATGTAGTAGATAGCAGGGTATATTGGGCTGTCACTGGGGGTGCTGTCGGGAATGCAGGAATAGAGCTATGAGCAGAGGAATGATTAGAAGCAGGACGGGTTTGTTGCAAGCTGACTGAGGCTGGGTGTAACAAGTCTGACCAGGACTGTAGTATTGGTTGAACAAAACTCAGTTTACACATAGCCTGTCTGACCAAAGACTGCACTGCATTTATACAATCCACTAGCACATGTGGTGAACATGCTGAATAATGTTCCCAGAAGCAATACGGATCATCCTCCAACAACCATACCAGTGATTCTATTTGATCCACACTGAATGGTGGAAGAAAGTCATCCCTGCTTTCAGGGGTACTGGATGAAGCCAACTCAACACAAGCGTGAATCAATGGTTGCACCTCAGAGAACTCTGTGCCCTGATCTACTAGGGAATGAGCGACCCGTATGCACTCTAGCAGCTGATCCCTGGTATACTCCTGCAGAGTCTGATAGGCATATTCTCTGTCATCTAAGACGAGCAAATACAGTATACCACCTCCTCAGGATGCATCCTTCCCAACAACAAGCCAAGATGGCTTCCCTGTGCAGCCACTTCTGGTCAGGAATGGCCTTGGTGTAATGTCAGGGCTCCCGGTAAGACCAGAGATGTGTGAACTGACACAGGGGAATGCAGGCTCAAGTATGGTGTAACAATATAATTTATTAAAAGTTATACACAAATATAACACGCACAATATAACAAAACCAAACCTCCAACTGATAACGGAATGTACACAGACAAGAGCAGTCAGGGCTGGTGAGTTGGAGTGGTCAGGCGGGCCAGGTCAGGAACCATCGGGCAGACAAGACATCTGATCAAAGCAGAATCAGGAATCAGGCAGGAAGCAGACAGGATGCAGGTACAGGGGCTCATGGGAAACATACACCAAGGCATTGACTGCAGGTCTGGCCATTCCTTCAATACACCTCCTGCAATCAGCCTCAGGTGATGGCTGACTGCAGGAGTGAGCTTCTGGTTGCTGAGAGCACCCGCTGGCCAGCCCTGGTACTGCAGCCCACACGGCAGATGAGTCCCACCACCATTGGCGAGTCCATTCCTGACACTGGGTTAAAGGTTTGGTCCGATAATATGGCATTGAAGGCATTAGTAAGAACAGGCATAAGGTGGTGGGTACATTTTTGGTAGTATGTGACAGAAAAGCCATCGGGTCCTGGGCGTTTACGGGGCTTTAAGAATTTGATAGCATTTAGGGTCTCAGTTGGAGTGATGGGGCGTTCTAATGCTGTCAGTTGGTGTTACGAAAGTTTTGGGAAGGCGAGGGGGCCAAGAGGGTGTCCGCCTGGGAAGGGTCAAAGGGTGTGGAGGAAGAATACACATAAAGTCGTGAAAGATGTTTGTGGAAGACTTGTAAGATGCGTTCCGGATTACTAGTGGGGTTGCCAGAGGATGTGCATAATCGAATGGGTTTGGTGATCTCATCAAGCCTACGGAGTGAAAGAGCTAAGAAGGTGCCAGGTTTATTGGCTTTTGTATAATATTTATGCTGAGACCTGCGAAGTGAGAGCTCTGCCTGGTCCGTGAGGAAAAGATCAAGGGCCAATTGGGCCCGTTCCAGGGCTTCTCAGTTGGCTGGGGAGGGGGTTGCCTGGAAGGCTTGATGAGATTGGTCATAGGTTTTTTCAACGAGAAGGCGTTGTTGTCTTTTCTCTTTATTTAAAAAGGATGCTTTGCTAATGCAGAACCCGTGAAATACAGGTTTATGTGGTTCCCAAAGTAGGAGAGGGGAGATGTCAGGGGTTTGGTTTAGAGATAGGTAGTTTTTGAGCGCAGTTTCAATATCTGAACAATGTGTCGGGTTTGTTAAGAGGTTGTCATTGATGATCCAGGAGGAATCCAGGGGGGATGGGGCCAAAGAGGCAATGGAAGTGAGTACAGCACAGTGATCTGACCAGGGAATTGGTAGGATTTCGGAGGCCAATAATCGGGGGGAAGAGCTAGCAGTCATGAAGATGTGATCTATTCTCGAGAATGTCTTATGATGGTGGGAATAGAAGGTATATTGGCGCTTTATCGGGTTAAGTTCTTTCCAGGTATCTATCATGGAGTAACATTGTAGTATGGCTTGGAAGGTTTGTTTGGAGGTGGGTGGGGGTGGAGGGTTGAGGAGACTTGTCTAGAAAGGGGTATAAGGTATGATTTGAATCTCTGCAAACTAACAGTGTACCACGTTTATGTTGGTCAATGATCGATAATAGGTGGGAGAGAAACGGTAAGGGACCTTGGTTCGGGGCATAGTACGTTGTGATGGTGACATCAACGTCCAGAAGTTGTCCGGTTAGCAGGAGGTAATGACCTTCGTGATCTTTAAGTTCAATATGCAACGTGAAGGGAGTTCGGTGAAAGGCAATGAGTACTTCTCTATGCTTGGTAGGCTGTGTAGACATGTGGGTAGTGGGGGCCAAAGAATTTGGGAGTGGAGGAGGGAGTGTAGTGTGTCTCTTGAAGGCAGACTATATGAGCTTTATGTGATGCAAAGGAGTGGAATGCCTTGTTACGTTTCTGTGGTATGTTAAGGCCCTGAACATTCAGGGTGAGAATATTTAAGGAACCCATGGGGAGAGTGTGTAGCGAGCCAGATAGTAGGGTGTTACCAGCTTGGAGGGAATCTGGTTGTCATAGTAGGAGGCAGTTGGGTGGGATAAGGAGTTACACAAAGTTGTGGAGTCACGGGGGGGAGGGGGGAAGGATAGAGAAAGATGTCAGGAGGGGGATGTAGGGGGCCATTCTAGGCCTAGGAGATGGTCCCCGGAGTCACCCACAAATCGGTTGGTCTAGGGAGCAGTAGTAGCCCAAATAGTATCAAAGACTCGATACCAAAGGGGCTAGTAGTGGGTGTGCTGGTACGCGGGCCGCGGGAGAGACAGCATATATACAGATGTATAGCAGTGAGATCCTGGGGAAAAAAAACATTAAGGTAGGCTCACGGAGGAGTCAGGGGGTCTTCAGTTCGGGCAGCACTGGCTATCTAGGTTAGCCAGTAATGGTGAGAGGATATAGTCTCCTGTGCCGCCAGGTCCGAAGTCCCTGTACATAAATTCAAACATAACCGTTGAAAAATTAGTCCGACAAGTGGCATATAAGGCACAACAAGCTCTCAGCAATAGAAGAGAGAGAGGTAAAGATGACCTTAACTGGTGGGACAACAGGAAAGAGTTTTCTCAGTACATGTTAAAACATTGAGAAAAAAAGAAAGAAAAAGGAAGAAAGCTGAAAAAGAGCAAAATAACGGTATGGGCCCTGAAGGCAAACATAAGGATACGGAAGTTTAATGTCTGTATCTGGGTGAGAGATGAGGAGAACAGACACTATGAGTGTAATTACTGTGGTGGCGGAGTTCCACTGTGTTGAGTGTAAGCGGTGGAGTGAAGGTTGGTTGTTGAGATTCAGTCCATGGAAATTTGTGAGATGGAGCAGGTGACAAAAAACGCCCTAGTTTGTGGGTGTTGAGTTGACCATTGATGGGGTGGTGAGGGTGAGGTTTCTGTGGTGAGCAGGACGCTGAATGCCATCTGGAGCCTTCCAATGGTGTTGTTGGTGGGTGTAGGTGGAGGTTTCGCAGAGTGTCCTGTAACTCGTCGGGGGTCTTGCAGGTGTAGTCTCGGGTTTGGTAGCAGAAACACACTGCGATTGGGAAGCTCCATTTATATGGTATGCCATGTTGTTGGGGCGTCTGTAGATGAGGTTTCCAGGCCCTGCGTTTGGCGATGGTAGTGAGGCAGAGGTCTTGAAACAGCTGGTAGGTGTGACCTTGGAACGTGAGGGATTCTGCATTATGGGCTGCTTGCAGGAGTTGTTCTTTAGTGCGAAAAAAGTGGAGTTTGGCTATGATATCACGTGGTGGGCCATCGTTGCGTCGTGGAGCTAATGCCCTATGAACCCTGTCCATTTCCAGGCGTTCTATTGGGATAGCGGGGGCGAGCTCTTGAAATACCACTGTAACAGTAGATTGGACGTCAATGACCAACTCAGGAAGGTCACGGATTCGTAAATTTGAGCGCCTAGCCTGATTCTCAAAGTCCTCTAGACTCGTTTGCAGTGTTGCATTTTCATCACGCAGAAAGTCATGGTCATCTGCATGTGTCTGAAATGAGGCGTCGAGGTCATCCACTCTCTGTTCGGGGTCAGCAGTGCGTTTTCCTAGTTCACAGATTTCTCTGGACAGCTTGTCTGTGATGTGGTCAGAAGTCTGTTTCAGGGCTTTGCGCAGCATTTGTTCAAAGCGCATAAGAAGGTCAGGAGAAGTAAGATCAGGAGTAGAAGCATGTATGGGGGTCTCTGGGTCAATATCTGACTCACCCTCAGATGTGCAGGGATGGCTTGGCTTCTCTATCTGCAGGGCTGCATAGGTCTGTGCAGCTTTCTTGCTGCCAGGAGAGGGTGCAGTGGCCATCTTGGAGGAGGCTCGAGCCAGGGCCTCCTTAATGGGTTTGTTATGCGGCAGAGCTTGGTGCCGGGACCATGCTGGCGTGAGGCAGGGGGGTTGCTACGGCAACCGGAGCCATTTATACTACGGCGCGGGCCGGGATCCTCGTTCCGGCGGCTGTCTTCCCTGTGACGAGAAGGAGCATCAGGGAGACATGTCTGACCCGCCGGCCGCGCATGTGCACTCTAAAGAACCTGTTTTATGTAACATTTATTTTCCTGTAGGCTAAAAGACAGGGATTGAAAGAGGTGAATTTTGAATAAGGAAAGACTCCTGAACAAGATTGCTATAGATCTGTTAAAAGGATATGGACGTGACTTAAAAATACAATGCTATTATCATAAATCACCTTTATTATTCAGCTTTCTTTAACAAGCAAGCACTACATATTTCACAGTTTTGTATTCTTCCAGCATTGACTTATTTGCAGCTCTCTTCATTCAGTCATATAACATCCTAAAGATGTAAAGGAAGTTGAAGCAGAACTGACGTTCTGATGTAAGAAACAGCAAGCATATAGGCTTTAATTGCAGAAGAAACATGCAATGTATCTTCTGCAATAAAATACCCCTACCTGCCTGCTCACTGTCTTCTCGGCTTTAAACTGGGCTGTGCATGTCCAGCTCATCATACGGTGCCTTGGCCAGTCTTTGAGCGCCGAGATGACTAGTTTCAGCACATGTGCAAAAGAGACATCCTCCCTCGCTGGCCAATGAAGAGGCCAGAAGAGTGGCACTCAGAAGAAGATGCTGGCACTGACCAGGAATTGTTGGATAGGTAAGTATTCACCCTTTAGTTCACTTTAATGCTGGATAGACTTCCCTATGGTAGGCACTGGGTTCACAGAAGGAGCAGAAAGCTATATAATGGCCAACAGTTGTCAGTGACTGCAGATATTGCTCTGACTGAGGTCTAATTGGGGAGTATCTTCACATATACTGTATATATAATTTGTACTGGCTGGGAGGCAAATGTCCCTCTGCCCCCCCAGCGCAGTTCTTTCCCCGTACAGCTGGTTCTAAATACTTATCACATGGCATACTAGACAGGGCTAGTCACCGCATTACACCAACATTTGGATGACACAGTAACAGCAATCCTCTTTCTGCTTACAAGAGCTTTATTGTGATGACTTTAGTCATTTTATATGTATGTGGTATACTGCTGGTGTAAAGAGTTTCTAGGTTAAGCAAAAAAGGATAAAAAAAACATTTTCATTGCTGTGCACTTGGAGCCAAGTAGTCCTTATTGCTGGCACTGAAAACAAATATATGAACTTGCATCTTCCTACACCTCCTCTCCTCTAAACTTTTCCTGATCATTAGTCTACTACCAAGAGTTACCCTGCTTTTCTTGAGATCTAAAACTTAACCCAACTAGAAAACAAATTGTTAACACTATATCCTCTCCACTACCACGTAAGGTGTAACTGCAGCCAAATCCTTTTATTTTTGTTTACTGTAGAACGGGAAGTGTTGGACCTCTTGTCTGGTTTGTATTGCTGTCTATTTTCCAATTGGGGTGATTTCCATGAACTGAGACAAAACAGTAAAGCTGGCCATCTACATATAGATTTTGCAGGCCTGTACACTGAATGGAAAAAAAATCTAAATATTCCATTTTGTTCATGCTATACAGCACAGATGATTGAACTTCCCACTGTGGCTAAAGTGCTAGCTGTTAACATTCTCGAACAGTGCCTGCTGATTGGTACAAGTGCTGTTCAGTCAACAATTTTCTGCCTGGCTCCTTTGATTTTTTTAAACCAAGGATTGTTGGGTGAGAACTGTATGAAACTCACTTGGTGCATGGCCAGCTTAAGGAATTGGAAGTCTAACTAAAAGGAGGACATGATCCCACTTTTGGCAGTTGTCAACAAAACAATTGAGCCACATTAGAAGGTATCCCCTTTACTCCCGTTCCAGTGACAACCACACCATTGAGGTTACATCTCCCCAGTAAGGATACAGTCAGTAACAAGAGCCTAGAATAGAATTATCAGCAAATGCAGAATGTACAATGCTGAATAAAACTGAGTCATTTATTTGGTTGTTAGCCAGCTTTTCCCTTAGATGGCTATTATTTCATAATCAAAGCTGATCTCACAAGGGGTGATAATATTGACCCAACAGAAGTAGACCCTTGTATCCACTGATGAAATGCATGGTGTAGACATGATGATGTCTATATGCATGCACTGTACCGCCAGTACATAATGACATAATTGTACAGGACAATCCAGACACTGGACAGGAGTTTGGTACAACATAATGGAAGAGTGATTTCTCTGAGTATAGCTGTAAACCCTGTTTTAATATGAAGCAACTATTTTGTACGACTATGTACATCCTATTATATCTGTATACAACCTATTATCTTGTCTCCTTTTTCCTGTTGAGTTACACTATATTTCAGCTTGCTTCTAAAAAATGTGTCCCCAGTGTATAAACAAACTTGTCAATCTAATCAAAGCAAACAAAAATGTCATTAGAAAGACACAAAAGGCAAACAAATTGTAATTCATTCTATAGAAATGCAATGTTAAAAAAAAAGATAGGGAATGAAAAAGTTAACAAATAAGAGCTGATTCACACATATTCGGTGCAGATTGAAGCTAAGGTTTCACAACTAGTTGATACAGTAGTTGTTCAGCGGTTCAGCGGTTCAGGTCAGGATTAAATCAGGTTCAGGGCAGGTTCAGGTCTGGATTTTATACTGTTCACACATGTGTGGTTTAGAAACGTATAGAAGTCAATAGCCTGCAATCCTCACCTGAACCGGACCGCACTGCTCAGATATCGTACAGTACTCTTTTTCAATCCACACTGAATCTGCACCGCCAGTGCACTGGACATATGTGAACAGGCACCATAGGAAGCAATGTTCTTTCACATGTCATGCGGATTAATGCGGTTCAAATCTCATCCAATCCGCATATATGTGAACTGGTACTAAGAGTTTTTTTAACCTACTGCTTGATACAGTCAAGTCCACCCAAAACAGATATTTCATTAGCGTGGATATAAACTCTAACTGGATGACATTTTGTTTGCTAAAGTACTGTGGGTTTTTTTTTTACTAAAACTGGAGAGTGCAAAATCTGATGCAGCTCTGCAAAGAAACCAATCAGCTTCCAGGTTTTATTGCCAAAGCTTAATTGAACAAGCTGAATTTAGAACCTGATAGAATCTGGTGCAAATGTGCATGGGAGACAGAGTGCTCCAGTTTTAGTAAATCCCCCTCTGTGTCTATTGTCCAATCCCTGTCTAAATGCATGCACTCTAGCGATGACAGCATGGTATCTCTCAAGGTGGGATTGTAACAACAGTAGAACGTGGAGGCATAATGTGTGCTGAAATGGTTAGTTGTAGCCTCAAAGTGACAAGTGACAGGGTGACAAAGCAGGAAGGTAATTGGGAGACAGGAACAAAGTGTTGTCACCATATAACAGAAAATGCCAGAACCTTTGTTGCAAAATCATCAGTTATTATTTTAATGAAAGTTGCACATTCAAAATGATTGAAAATGTTTTTTGAAATGACATTAGCATCACCTAATGTTTTACTGCTGGTCATAATAAAACCAAATAGTGGTCATAAAATGAGTAATGAAATAACCACTGTGTGCAGCTGTGAAAAAATAATTTCTTTGTTTAAGGTGATAGAAAAAAGTAGATATATAAACTACATTTTTACCTCCCAGCTGTCCATTATTTGGAGGGACTATCCTTCATTTAGACCCATTTCACTCTGTCCTGCTTTACCCTCAGTTATCTTTCTTTTTGATCTGATCTATAGAGCTCTGTAGAAAATGTATCATCTAACTACCAAAGTTTTATACTGCACTAAAACTTTCATCCAGCCTCTGAATTATTCCATTTGTTATTTTGAAAAGCCAATATAAAGGAAAAGTAGTGGTGAATAAAACACTTTGGTGAGTGTAACCAATAATTTCTTGTGTATAATTTCTTCATGGTCTGCATAACAGGAGCAATGTATTTTGCCCACGCACTTTCCAGAAGGTCAGAAAAACCCCATGGGACTTTAAGGACAGAAAAGTATAAAACATACAATATGTCAAAAGACCAATAGTCAATCTTTATTTGTAATATAAAAAAATTGCCATACAGCCAGTAAATCGAAAGAAAACATAGTGTGATACACCAACTAAATGAACCAACATATACCCAAATGGATTATAGACACACCAATGTAGATACATGTCTTGATTGGCAGTGGTGTATTTCTCCCATAACTCCCAACATGTTTCGGAATGAAGTTTCTTCCTCAGGAGAACATACTGGTATAGTGGTACTATAATCCAATGATGTTATGTCAATAATACATATAATGAAAACTACAATGTATATTACAGGTTGTAAACAGATATAAAACACAATAGATCAGTGTATGCAAATGCCCCCATAGATAAGAAAACATGCAAGTGTTGCGTGTATCAGTATAGCTCGTTTTAATGGTATCCATACCTCCAAATTTAACAAGGCCACTGCAAGGATCCCAATGAAGCGCCACCCACAGGAAGGGCCAATCTATATAAGATACATAAAGCAACTAAAGTTTGGCTCACTGGAAAGTGAACACATACGGTAGGTATAATAAGGGCCAAAGGTTGGAAGTAATTGAAAATGACAGTGATGACTATGGAAGCATTAATGCTACGGAACAATAAGTCCAAAAAGATATAACATAAAACTAACACCTGCAAATCGCATTATAGGTAGCATGTCAAATGTGTGTCAGCAAAAAGAATGTATCTATATCCTGAGTATAACAATGGAAAACCGCTGTATTGAAATAAAGAACATCTTACCTGGTCAAATAGGTGTGTCTATCACCATGAAGGTATGCCCGACAGGGAATTAAAAATGTTACTGACTCAATGGTAGGTATATAAGGGTAAAGAGAGGAGGATGGTCCTCAGAAATGGCCAATGGTGTCCCTAAAGCGTAATGCACGCCCACCGCACAGGTGCATCACAGTGCAGAGTACAGACTAGGATACCCAGACATGGCGGTGTGCAGCTTCGCTGCGTCAGACCAGTGCACGATGGCATCATGTGTCACCACTCGTGCAGTGCACGCTTGATCGCCGCTGCACCGAAAACCAGCGCACAATGTCAGAGGGTGCACACCCAGCACCCAAAGGCCAAGAGGAGACCCCTCCGCCAGACCAGCCAACAACAAATGGTCCCCCCCGGATAGCCCGAGGCAACCAAGAGGGACCTGCGCGTGACAGACAGTGGACCGCAAAAGAGGAAGGGGAAGGGAGAAAATCATATGGTTTCCCTTCCCCCCATCTCTCCCTTCCCCTCCTTTTGTGCTCCACTGCCCGGCGGGTGCAGGTTCCCCCCGGTTACCAGGTAAGATGTTCTTTATTTCAACACAGAAATTTTCCATTGCTATACTCAGGATACAGATACATACTTTTTGCTGACACCCATTTGGCATGCTACCTATAATGCGATTTGCAGATGTTAGTTTTATGTCATATCTTTTTGGACTTATTGGCCAGCTCACCAGGTGAAAATAAAAGAAAGAAAGCCTAAAAAAGAAAACTAATGCCACTATCACATCTATGAACTGGTAAGCTGCAATATAATAAAGGTTTCCTTTTGGGTTTAACACAGCTTTAATGTAGCAGATATAACTGAAAAAAAGTCCCATTTGTTGTGGGTAAATCTCTAACAGCTTGCCAGTTTAGTGGGGTTATCTAATTTTTTGCAGTCCTGTCAACCTTTCATTACATTAGCCTGCCTGATTTCCTTTGCTTAAAAATGCATATTTGCATAAATACATTACCATACTTGCATAGAAAACAACCAAGCAGTTATTTCACTAATGCAAAGCTAAATGCTAAATGAGGCATTGTAAGTTTGTAGTATTTCTCGTCCGGAAAGCATCAGGAAATCATTACGAGGGCACTCATTATAAGTGTGATGGAATGAAAACTTGACACAGAGAGAGGAATAATGGTCCATGCAAACACAAGTATACTCTCCTCCTTGCACATCCATTACCCTGCAAGCTGATAGAGCCATGCTGGAGGAACTCGGACTAATAGAATTTAATGAAATGACAGCACTGTCACTGACACGAGCAGAAAAACAAAAATATTAATAACTTTTACTGGGAGGCAGCATATAGCCCTGACACATAATAAATATATTAATATTAATAATGGTATAGTTATAATGATTCTGCATGCCAACTGTATTTATACATTTAAAAGGGAACTCCAGAAAGCTTTGGGAAAGATATGTGTAGTGTATAAATTACACTGAAATTCAAGCCACCCAGGTAGATCTGCTGCTGCAGAATCTTTTCTCTCACTGTCGACTAGATATTACCTGCATCCTTATGCTCCCTACACTCTGCATTGTTTGAATGTCAGTATTTGATTGTATGGAGGTCCATTGGGATTTCATGACATCTCACATCTCAGTGGACTCATGGACTAGAAGTGTGTAGCTAGTGGCACAACATTAGGGAGAAATGCGATTTTGAAGAAGCAGACCATTGGCCCTGATGAAGTGTTGTATCCTATAGTTTTGGAGGTGGAGTAGTTATAGAGTGTGTAGGGATCTTTTGCCCTCTACTATTAGCTGCTAATATCACAGTACTATGTATTTATGTATTAACACTTCCTGTCTCGGGGCCAGGCTTTGAAAACCCCAGAAGTAAGAAGTGAAAAGAGATACAGAGGACTAAGAGGAGCTGCTACTTCTGCTGTTTTGTTACCCAGGTCGGAAGCAGAGACTAATATGTAGGTATTCCTATGTTCCAATAGTTTACCTGCAGCTGACCATATCTTCTTGAATGTATTTCTGAATGCTTGTGACAGACAGAGCATCTCAGTCCTGTTGCTATTATCTCACATGCACAGTGCCAGATAGCTAGGTCTGTGCTACTATATGTATATAGTGCTCACTTTCCAGTGTATTAGTATGTAGTGCTCACTTTCCATATATTGGTAGGTGAACCTGTTTATTGCAATAGAGTTTATATGTAGCTCCTGTTATTCGGGCTATCCCTGTGCCTTCTGATCGGGGATTCTATAGCTTAAGACTCAATAATCAGCATCCGCATATGCATCCGATGGCCACTTCTGGTAGTTAGAGGTCCAGTTGCATGTAAGATTAAAAACTACTAGAGAGGGACCAAAGCGCAGAGTAGATAGGTTGACTCTGAGTTTCAGTGACACACCACAGTTCCTGTAGGTGAGAAGCTCCATTCTAGGCTTGTTGGACAACAGTTGGAGGATCTCCCCAAGACCAGTGATCTTGTCTTCAGGTCTTGGACACAAAGACAGATGCCACATCATCCTCAGGGGTCCCTGCAACTGGACTTTGCTGCAACATTCATCTGGAGATACCTCTGTTAATAACTATATATACCCTGGTATATGTGCACAATTCCACCAGGAATCTTGTTGGGCCCTTTGTTGATAATACTTGTTTGCACATTGGATGTATGTACTGCTATTAATCTTTTCTTATATAAAGCTTGTATTATTTTTTATACTGATGTGTATCTATATATTTATGCTTAATGATATATGCTGGTTGCAGTAGTTCTTTTGCTTCCCTGAATCCCCTTTGTTCACAGATGTCCTGTCCTGGGTGGAGGCACTGCCAACTTTATTATCAAACCCACTCTTCCACTTAGTGAAAGATTTAATTCTCTTATTTACCTACAGGTTTAGCGCAATATCCTGTTTGGGGAGGGACATTTCTCATAACCTCCCTTACAAGTGCTTTATTAACAAGTTCCGGCATCCATAAACAAGAATGAAAACTGCAACTCACTTGTGAGTATAGAAAGTGTTACAAATGTTTAGAATTGTAAATAGCAACATCTACAGACCAAAAGTATAAACACCATACCATACTCAAAAGTTGTCTCGTCCCTTTCTGCTTTCTCCACCATTCATAGAACTTGACTTAATGTTATCACACAATGCATCAAGTTCCGTGAATGGAGGAGCTGTTGACAGGATCTCTTCTGCCCATTCACATAACTTGATACACTGTGTGTTAGTAATAAGATGAGTTCTATGAATAGAGGAGAAGGCAGGAGGGTGTGGGAGGGCAGCACAACGTTTGAGAGTAGCAGCAGCTTCTGCTGTCCTTCATAGCACTGGAAGACATTCAATCAGGACAGTACCTGGTGCCTGTGAGGGAGCTGATGGGGGAACCCAGACCAGGAAGATTTGGGCCGCTTTGTGTAATTCTATTGCACAGAGCAGGTAAGTATATCATGTTTGTTATTTAAAAGAAAAGAAAACTTTACAAGCACTTTGAGCCATCCTCTTTTCCCATATCACTTCACTGAAATCTCTACACCACTGAATATGTGATATAGGGCATCTTTAACAACCAGCTAAAATTAAAAAAATTCTTTAGCCATCACATGCCTGGACCATTACTTATTTAAGGCATGCATTTAATTACTTCCTTTAGTGAATTGACTTAAATGCTGTTTTATGTGGTATGTACCTAGTGTTTTTGGTTTTTGACGTGAATACTGCATAAAGGGATAATGAATTGACATTTTCAGTATCGCATGTGATATTTGGGAAAAATGTGTCAGGTCACTCAAATACCGCATGCAAAATGCTTTAGTGAATGGAGCCCATTGTTACAAGTTATAATTTGTATAAAGACAAGATGTTGGGTTACAGATTAATGTTTTTTTTCCTTAGATACTTAGATCTTAAAGTGGCCCTAGGGAAAATATTGCTTTGATAAAATCATATACAATATTCTCTATTTTCAACACACAAGCTATTGTAAGCTTGAGCAGGTGGCTCTAGTACCTTCTGCTATAAATTATACAGGTTTTGATGATTCACAGAGGAATCACATGACTGCACAAGGCTGCAGAGAAAAGTACAGCCCTATGTGCTTTATTATGAAAAAAAAAATCCTACTGAACTCCAATGTCATGTTCAGATAATTCAATTAACAATACTATGGTGTGGTGCCTGGTCAATGGTGTGCAAGGAAACACTCTTATTGTCATAGTTTTTCACATGTTTAGCATCATAGCGCCTCTTCCAACAGACAAGAATTTATATGGTGTGCAGCCTTTTTCTAAATCAACAGAAAGTTCATTGACATAAGCAAAGTGCTAGGATATGTTGCATCTTCTCGAAATAATTTGGTAAATTTGGAAGTTCACCACCATCAGTGTTCCACAGTAGTGGATACAGAATATTCCCAAGATTGGGAAGTTGTCCAGTTTACCACCTAGTGAGTTAAAGCATTCAGGAAAATATTCAGAGGCGCAAGATGAACATAAAAGATAACTACTTGGTGTCAGTAGCAACATCCACACCTGAGAGTTCACTCAAGGGCTGAAATGAAACACAAGGCTTTTAGCACATCCACTGTGTGAAGTTGTGAAAATTCCACTCATATGGAGACATTGATCACTGCTTGGTGTAACCAGAAGGCTGGAGCTTGTGATAGAAAGAGTCAAATTGCTACAACAGTGGAGAGCTGAGAAAAGATAGCTATGCAATTGCCACTAGATATTGAAGGAAAGGGTTTTCACCTTACTGCTGCAACATGAGAAAACCCCTTATGCAATTTCTTGGTGTTATAAAAACATTTCACAGGTATATATTTGGTAAAGCTATTTAATACTTTACATGGTATTTTGCAATGAGTAATACAATTGCTGTAATTACTTGGTGGGCCCTGCCTTGAGGACATGAAATGAGTGGGAATCTCTCTAGTGAAGACATAGGCAATGATAAAAAATAATACAGATGTTTAACCCTTTCATACTCTGATAACAGATGTTGCATTGCTTCTTTTAATCTTCCACATTGCTTCTTTTAATCCAGCCAAACAAGAAACAAGTGTTTCTGGACATGCCACAAAATGACCCCTTTCTGAAAGACACTGTTCTCAAGTTCACCTCTTCTCTAACATCTGCTAATACTAGATCTGGCACTCACACATTTTCATATAGAACTGACCATTGGCCTCCTGACCATAGAAATTTTTTGACCAATGTCCTGACTGCAGTGAAGAGGCTCTTAACCAGACTTCGTTTGTTGTTTATATTCAGCTCCTTAATGAATAAGTCCAGTTTGAATCACGTTTGCATCCCCTAGCAGTAGATGAGAAGTGTTCTGGAAATGCTGCTCTGATAAGAAGCTATTGCCACCCAGAGACTGTTATGAATCTGGCACTTATAGGAGTGTTGATCTCCTGATACGTTGCTGTGTTCAGTGGTTCCTCCCTAAAACCCATATGTCACTACTACAATAGGGGGTCAGTTTGAATAAGAAGGTAGCTCATTGGCCTTTTTTATGACTTCAATAATTTTTTATTGTTGGATAAAGTATACATAAAGAATGTGTAGCTCCTAGAGTAGTACAGATTTTAGTTAACTCCTCTGTAGTCAATGGAGCAAAGGTTGATTCTTTAGGCTTGCTCAGTGTCTGACAGGCTGCTGCTCTGATTGCTTCCCTCCTGTATTCTAGTGGACTCTAAAATTATAGCGGGAGGAAGAACAGAGTAAGCAGACGGAATATTTATGAGACTCCAGCCAATTCCCAGGGGAGGTGTGCCCAGCAGGTGGTGTGAGAGCCCATTAATAGTCTGAGCCTGAGACAGGCGGAGCAGAGTTCCTGGGTCCAGTCCTGCTGGAGGAGACCCCAGTGCAGGGGCTTGTGGGGCAGGATTACTAGAGGTGCCATCTTGAAGACATCAAACTCCCAGCTGAGGCTTCAGCTGGGGAGATTATTCTCAAAGTCTAGTCCTGGAGTTTTTTTGGGTCTGGAGAGGTTCACTGGAGGAAGCTGGGGAAAGGTGTCCAGCTGTCCTGTGATGGTGCGAGTTTGTATCTCTGTAACTGCAGTGTGCCTGGTGGATGTCAGAAGAAGGCAACTGATGATCCTGTGGCCATGTGACTAAATTATCTCAGTGCTGGAAGTTAGCAATGTGTGCAACACTTGGTCTTTTGGGAAACGTCCTAGTCACCTGTCAGTATTAGAGATTCTGTGGGACATTTTTGTGTAGCTCAGCAAGCTAGAAAAGAGTCCTCAAAGTGTTAAATACATCAGTTTTGGGGTATCCCATGCTGCCTTCACCCCATCCAAGTTCATCTCTCCAATAAAACCATACAAAAACACCCCTAGACTGCTCCTTTCATCCACTGGAAAATTTAAGAAAATGCTGTGCGCTTGGCTGTGTGTGATTTAACTAAGGGTAAAGAAAACAAGTTCACCAGTGGCTCTTTCGGGGGTGCGCTACATTTGCATACAAAAGAAGAGTAACATACACATGAAAAAAATACCATATTATAAATGTAATGGGGTGCTTTAATGTTGGGAGGGGGGATTCATTTAGTGGCACCTAGGGGACCTTTGTGATTAACCTTTGTTTTCAGCAACAAAATCTCTGAACCTAAAACTGTAGCAGAGTGCCCATTTACTAACCATACTCATTTGCAGGCCCAGATCCCTTTATTTCCATTTACTACAACTTCCTGAGAAGAAATATTCCCTAGCTTCGCTCCTCCAGTAGCTTAGAAAGGCCACATTAGAGAGAGCTGAGCAAATAATCTGCAGCCAGGTGAGAGGCCCACCACTATCAAAACCAGTATGTGGGCAGCCAGACAGGAGTCTAAAATCATGCATTCTTTGGAAGACCCAGCTGGTGTGAGGAGCCCCTTCCTGAATGCTGCTGGACACTGGAGTGCTCCAGATATAGTGGGGTGGCCCTTTGTCTTGGGCATTGGGTCTTTCCAGCAATTCACTGGTGTTGTTGGGACTGCCCTGGACTTCACTGTGAAGATAATTACAAGTATCTGTGTTTTGAACTGTTTTACTGAAGTAGTGATTCTCAGCTTGACTCTATTTTTCTAGAGCAGAGTTTCTCAAACATTTTTCAGTCAAGGCTCCCTTTAAAATTATGGACAGTCCTGAGGCACCCCTAGACTGCCCATAATTTTAAAAGGGCACCCCATTCTAAAATGTGAAAAACTATTCTAATAGTTCTATATAATGCAGCAATATCCATACATGTTGGACACCCAACATTTATTCTTCCAAAGCAAATATACTTTTGCACACTGGTACTGACTAGAACTCCAGTGTTTCTCTCCTCCCTCAGTTTTTCTCCATCACTGAGCTAATGTGACCCCAGCACTGATGGAGAGGGGCAGGGGAGGGTCAAACTAGGATGCTGTGCAAGCAACTGACATCCTCCTTATCAACTGATGATGTAATTGGTTGTCAGGATGCTAGAAGACTGTACTGGTGCACAATGAAAATCTGTACCTTTGTGTAACTAACAGGCAGGCTTGTTCCACCCACTGGCTTGTATACTTGTTTTGGGCAATTTTTAGACATTTTACCAAGGCACCCATGAAGAAACCTCAAGGCATCCCAGGGTTCCTAGGCACCTTGGTTGAGAAAGGCTGTTCTAGAGTCTTATAGAGACTATGCCATGCAGTCAAATGTTACCCTGATTTAGCCACAGACATTGCTTTGAAGAGTCCATGTTTGTTCAGCATTTGTCATTCTAAACTTATTTTGCATTATTGCTTGTAACATTGCACCTGTTTAATAAACTGATAGTTACAGTTACTTTTCATCTGATTATTTGTTTGATTATGTATTCTATTAAAGAACTAACTGCACTGGGCGAAAAATAACATCTTATTTTCTACATTACAAATCAATCTGGCTATCAGAGTGAAATTTTGTAACCCACATAATTCATTCTTCCTAACAGAGAAAAATTCCCCTGACAATACTCAGAGAAAAAGACGCTACTTCAATCCTAATATGTGTGTACATAAGAGGACCTTTTTTGCAATGTGTTTATGTGGTTTGATAAGTATTTTTCCGCTCACACATTCATGACTCTTTCAGTTAACAGAAGCCAAAGAATAAAAAAGTAATATACACAGCTGATTCATGAGCGCTGTTACTTCTCAAAGTGTACTGATGAAATCTTTGATACATTTTTATTTATTAGGGGTCATTTATTATTGCAGAAGCATTACATTTAAAACGGACAGTGGAGTATTAAAGGGTCTTAACAACAAATTTTGTTCAACTTTGGGTGCTCTTCCTTTTTACTGAGCAAAAACTAAAGCATGAATTCTGATATATTTATACACACTGGGTTATGAGAAAAGGAAAATAAAAGCTGAGCTGTTTCATATATTCATTCTGCTATTTCCTGAGCACCCTTAGCTTGACTGCCAGTGTCACCAGGCATTTGTCTGCTCTCATATACAAAATATACACTATGGGTACCATAAGAAATATGTTCAAAGATGAGGAAAGACGTTAGTAGGATGCAAACTGTGATGCATAGAGCTACCCTCACCACTCTATCCAAAATTAAAGATACTTTCACCTTAAATACACTTTAAAGTCTAACTCCACCTTTTGCAACATCTTAAATTTGCGTTAGGGCATAACATGTTGCCAAGTGAACTCCCACTCCCTATAACCCCCCATGAGAGCATGCAGGGGTGGTTCTGCAATCAGCTGTCAATTCTGAATTTTGCATTACTGTGTGGGGCTCTGCCTGTGCAGCCACCTCAGTTATGCACAGAGATCTGTGAATGGATGAACTACAAATCCCTTTTTCCATACCAGTTGATGGACTTGTAGTTCTCAATGGAATATATGTGTGTGATGATCTCTGCACTCATAGTCAATTGACATTTCCTCAAGCACTCCAGCGGAAAGCCTGTACCACCGTAGGGGCAGGAAGCTGGAGGAGGGGTCTGCTGGAGCCTAACATTTCATGTGTCATCCATTGATCACTGGTGCAATGACATGCACCAGTCTTACATTCTCACAACTGACATGCTTGGAGGAAATCTTAATGCTAAGCCTGAGATGGGGGATATGCCATATTAACACAGACTCATCTTTGCCAATATTTGGGGGCATACAGCCCGGCGTTCCTAGAACACGATGATGGCAATCCTGGTGATGGGGAGTTACATCCCCTCTGTATGATGTGACATCTTTCTTGGATAATCAATAACAAAATGTCGTTATAGTGGTATCCTATCCCTGAAGGCGATAACTTGTTGAAACAATCTCGAAACACATTGGATTTCAATAGCTGAATAAACCATCAATCAAGATAATGTGGTTGTGGTGTGAAATCAGCTGTGGGGGATGCCTCTGGATTTGTATCTTATCATGTTATAATTATTACTATGTGACATCCAAAATGCTTAATTTGTGTTTGGAGTTTGCTATGTGAATATACATGGGGATTGTTTTTATTCATCTGGAATATTTTTCATTGTATAAATACATATTGATATTTTATTTCAAATACTTTGTAATAGGTTGCCTTCAAAATCCCAAGATGAGTACTTTTGTTTTCTGTTTATCCACTTAATCTACGGAAGATTTTACCCCCTTTATGACCAGGCCATTTTTTGCTATTTGGCACTGCGTTACTTTAACCGGTAATTGCATGGTCATGCAACTCTGTATCCAAATAAAATTTATATAATTTTCTTCACAAATAGAACTTTCTTATAGTGGTATTTGATCACCACTGGGTTTTTTATTCCTTATTACATAAATGAAAAAAGACCGAAAATTTAGAAAAAAATTTTTTTTACTTTTTACTATAAAACATATCCAATAAAAACATTTAAAAAATCGAATTTCTTCTTAAATTAAGGTCAAAATGTATTCTGTCTTTGGTAAAACAAATCCCAATAATCGCATATTAATTTGTTTGCGTGAAAGTTATAGCTTCTACAAACATTGATATATACAATGTATATACAGTTGTGCTCAAAAGTTTACATACCCTGGCAGAAATTGTGAAATTTTGGTATTGCTATTGAAAATATGACTGATCATGCTAAAAAATGCTCTTTTATTGAAGGATGATGATCATATGAAGCCATTTATTACCAAATAGTTGTTTCGCTCCTTTTTAAATCATAATTATAACAGAAATCATCCAAATTGCCATGATCAAACGTTTACATACCCTGGAATGTTTGGCCTTGGTACAGACACACAAGGTGACACACACGGGTTAAAATGCCAATTAGAGGTTAATGTCCCACATCTGTGGCTTTTTAAATTGCAATTAGTGTCAGTGTATAAATAGTCAATGAGTTTGTTAGCTCTTACATAGAAGCACTGACTGGGCTAGATACTGAGCCGTGGGGATCAGAAAAAAAGGTCAAAAGTCCTGGGTAACAAGGTAATGGAACTTTATAAAGATTGAAAAGGACATATAAAAATGTTCAAAGCCTTGAATATGCCAATAAGTACTGTTCAATCACCTATTAAGAAGTGGAAAGTTCGGGGATCTCTTGATACCAAGCCAAGGTCAGGTAGACCAAGAAAGATTGCAGCCACAACTGCCAGAAGAATTGTTCGGGATACAAAGGGAAACCCATAGGTAACCACAAGAAAAATACAGGCTGCTCTGGAAAAAGACAGTGTGGTTGATTTGAAGGAGCACAATATGATGACACTTGAACGAAAATGAGCTGCATGGTCGAGGTGCCAGAAAGAATTCTTTACTGTATCAATGACACAAAAAGGCCTGGTTAGGCATGTCATGGTGTTGTCAGGCATATTGTAACTGGGCTTTTTTGTGTCATTGGTGCAGTAAATGCTTCTTTCTGGCACTTCGACCAAACAGCTCATTTTTGTTCAAGTATCACCGTATTGTACTCCTTAAAAACAACCACACCATCTTTTTCCAGAGCAGCCTGTTTTTCTTTTGAGGTTATCTGCGGGTTTCCCTTTGTATCCCGGACAATTCTTCTGTCAGTTATGGCTGCAATCTTTCTTGGTCTACCTGACCTTGGCTTGGTATCAAGAGATCCCCGAACTTTCCACTTCTTAATAGGTGATTTAAAAGTACTGATTGGCATATTCAAGGCTTTGGACATCTTTATATGTGAATTTCAATCTTTATAAAGTTCTATTACCTTGTTACGCAGGACTTTTGACAGTTCTTTTCTGATCCCCATGGCTCAGTATCTAGCTTAGTCAGTGCTTCCATGTATGAGCTAACAAACTCATTGACTATTTATACACTGACACTAATTGCAATTTAAAAAGCCACAGATGTGGGACATTAACCTCTAATTGGCATTTTAACCCGTGTGTGTCACCTTGTGTGTCTGTACCAAGGCCAAACATTCCAGGGTATGTAAACTTTTGATCATGGCCATTTGGGTGATTTCTGTTGTCATTATGATTTAAAAAGGAGCCAAACAACTATTTGATAATAAATGGCTTCATATGATCATCATCCTTCAATAAAAGAGCATTTTTTGGTACACCTATATATATATATATATATATATATATATATATATATATATATATATACATATATATGAAGTTTTATTTATTTATTTTTACTAGTAATGGCAGGATTTAAGGTAGGACTATGAAAGTGAGGCAGGCAGTCTGACACTAGCTGATGCTAGTTGGGAACTGACAGAGACTGACATCTCCAATGGCACTAATTCTGTGATCAGTTTATTTATTTATTTCAGGTACTTATATAGCGCCGTCAATTTACGCAGCGCTTTACATATATATTGTACATTCACATCAGTCCCTAACCCCCAAGGGGTGTACAATCTAACTCTCACATTCATACACACAAATACTAGGGCCAATTTAGACAGGAGCCAATTAACCTACCAGCATGTCTTTGGAGTGTGGGAGGAAACCAGAGTACCCGGAGGAAACCCACGCAGTCACAGGGAGAACATGCAAACTCCAGGCAGGTGGTGCTGGGAATCGAAGCAGGCGGAAGTGATAACCATTTAGCCACTGTGCTGTCCAATAGTTATAATACTATACACTGTCAATGTACTAATGACACTGGCTAGGAAGGGTTTAACATCTAGGGGCAATCAAAGGGTTAACTGTGTGCCTAACAAGTACAAACTGTGTAGTGTGTCCTGCTTTTACTAAGCGATGTGTCTGTTTTTAAACCCTGCAAACAGCTACATCACTGCTCTTCATTTAGAGCACAAGACAGGGCTCTCTTCTGTCTTTCGCTCAGCCGATCAGCAGGCCCCAGCCATATATATATATATATATATATATATATATATATATATACACACGTTATCCAGGGCTAAACTGTAGTAGTAAAGTTACAGCAGGTGGTCAGGAACTGGTGAAATGACAAAGGGATAGTTGCAACCACACCCTGAGTCATACAATCTTATATGCATCACTGGTGCAATGTTTTGCAGGTTCCTATAGGAAAGAAAAATAATATGCACATTTTTCCTGCAAAATATGTGTTTATTAATATTTTTATTAAGGTGGACTTAGCCTTTAATGGCACACCCACACTCACAGGTCCATGGATAGCATGCAACTTCAAGCTGCAGGAAGCCAAAAAAAAAGGATACTTATCCCAGGAGTGGAACCTATTCAAATACATAACCAGAAGCTACACAAAGGCACCGTTTAAGAGAGACGTATTGTTCATATAAGGAAAAAACAGATTCCGGTAGGCAAATTTGCAACTGATGGTTGATGCAACTCAATGGGCTTCAGGTTCACTAGCCCTAATGACAGCAGGAGGAAAAAAACTACAGATTGCCCAAACTGGTTGGAGCGCTTGACTTTGGCACCTAATAAAATTGCTGCATGGCCTCATGTACTTATACTGGCCCATGGACTTCACTGCAATGTTGTAGTAGTGATATAACTATTATACACATGCATGATTTCCAACAAAATTCTGATTTAATCTATATACAGTATCTGTTCAGCTCTTCTCAATCCACCTTCCCATGTTCTAACTCTCAGGACCAGCACCCAAGACAGGAAAAAATTCTCTCATCTTTTAATAAAGTTCATCTACTCTTTTATACATCCGCATATTTAGGAAAGCACTCCAGACCAAAGCTTTCCCTACCCAGACAGTATCAAATATAAATGTTTACAAAATAAGGTTGTCAGTCACCAAGTTGGTTTGAAAACTATTTTAATACTAGTCGCTTAGTAACCATAGATCAAAGCTGAATAAGTATATTAGCAATATTAGCAAAAAAAGCATATAGTGCTACTAGGCAAAAAAAACAGATCTATACATATCAATTTAAACCAGAGACAAATACTGCAATGGAAAAGAGAAAATATAGTTAGACTACCAAAAACCACAGGCAGTCTGAATAATCTAACAAAAGTATCAAGCAAAAATACTAAACAGCTCACAAGCACAAATGAAAGATGGAAAAATCAATCTACATTCTGAAATCCCCTAGCAGACTGGCCATATCACACCACCTAAGGGCAATAAAGCGATTTTCAAGTCTCATATCTATACTTTCACAGGTAAGACCAGGTAAAAAGGTATCTAATAACCCGCTGGTTACATCTCAAGATGCTGAGAGCATACAACCAAAAGAAGTTGAGTATAGATAGAGCAGCATACTTATAAGAAAGCTTGTTAGGACTGCAGAACTGAAGATTCTACTATGAAGTGCATCAACAGGATTAACAATGTATCTAAATGGCAAACAAAAAATGTGAAGTTATACTTTAAATTCTTTTTCAGTCCCCATGGGTAGTTCGGTAGTCTCCCATGTAATTTGCTGTCATTGAGGATGCAATTTGAAAAAAGTACTTGTTCTGTACTACATAAGACTGAGAATGAGTGGAGGGAAGCTGCACATTGGAGGGTTTGGTATTTCATGACCACATTGGTATTTCATAGTGTTTTTATGGCAGGTTCAATATCTGGTAACAAATTGCTGTGCAGCACCCTCTGGTGTATATAGTTGGTCAGAGTAGTTAGAGACTTGCTAGAAGCCTGGTTTTAGTCAGAGGGTTACTTCAGGCCAGGGCTGGAGGGCTCTACAGGTCAGTTCTCTGGTGCCTCTCCTGGCTCTAGAAACTTGGAGAATCTTCTAGAAGTCAGTAGGCGGAGGTGAGGAGGGGCTGTCTGCATATTTATAAGAGTATGACCAATCCCAGGCAGGAGGCTTGGCAGTGTGGCAGACCAGCCAATAAAAATGACACAGCCTGGCCAGCAGGAGACTTGGGTGGAAGGTAGAGTGCTGAGAGGTGTTGCTGTGTAGCCTAGGAGGGGGCCTCGGAGAAAGGGGGTTCTGCTTCCAGGCTGAAGGCTGGAAGCTCGAGGAAGAAGGAGAGCTAAAGGAGGAAGCTCCACTGCCCAGCGGTCCACTGGGGAAGGACAGCCTGCAAAGCTTGGAGACAATCCAGCCCAGCTAGAAGGTCTGAAAGTAGTTCTATCCACAGCTGCAGAACAAGAACAGTTTGAGTACTTCTACACCCCCAGGACCTAGAAGGGAGAAGCCTGCTGGATGCAAGTTCTTGGCAAGTCTTCAGGGGACAGTGCATTGGTTACCCAATCTCTTGTCCTGGGATCACATACTGTAGCCAGGAGGACTGGTATTTTGTTCACCGAGGGGACTTGGAGCTCCTACAAGTTGGGACTTTGCTGAAAATCTATTCAAGGGGACTCAGAGCTCTTGCAAGTTGCTTACTTTTCTAAAGACTCTAATAGTTCTGGCTGGAACACAGTCATTCATCTGCCATTTTTGTAGTATTTTCTAGAGAATGAAATTGCTGAAATGGTTAATATACTCCCTTGGCCTGTAATCCATTTAAAGTGACATTAACAATATCCTTATTCTTTAAATAAAATCCTTTTCCCTCCTCACTTTCGTTTGTTTTGAACAAGCAGTACATGTTAGCTGAAGTCATGTACATTGCACTATGCACATTGCAAATCCCATAGTCCATCTTAGGAGCGAGCAAGAGAGGGTGGCTGCATTACTACATACACTATATTGCCAAAAATATTGGGACGCCTGCCTTTACACGCACACGAACTTTAATGGCATCCCAGTCTTGGTTTGTAGGGTTCAATATTGAGCTGTCCAACCTTTGCAGGTATAACAGCTTCAACTCTTCTGGGAAGGCTGTCCACAAGGTTTAGGAATGTGCCTATGGGAGTGCTTGACCATTCTTCCAGAAGCGCATTTCTGAGGTCAGGCACTGATGTTGGACGAGAAGGCCTGGCTTGCAGTCTCTGCTCTAATTCATTCCAAAGATGTTCTATTGGGTTGAGATCAGGACTCTGTGCAGGCCAGTCACGTTCCTCCACCCCAAACTCGCTCATCCATGTCTTTATGGCTTGTGCACTGGTGTGCAGTCATGTTGGAACAGGATGGGGCCATCCCCAAACTAATCCCACAAAGTTGGGAGCATGAAATTGTTGAAATTGTCTTGGTATGCTAATGCACTAAGGGCTTTTTCACATTTGACCAAATTTCCAATGCTTACCAAACGCTCTTATAGCTTTAGTATAGGCGTTAGACAGGCATTAATGAGCTTTAGTATGGGCATTAGACTGGCTTTTATAAGCATTAGAAATGCTCCCCAAATGCCCTATGTGCAGTTTTGAAGTGTTTTACAAGTGATAAAACCATGCCACAAATGCCTATAAAAACTGTAATGTTATTAACACTCCGCAACCACATCACAAATGCCCCGCAAACGCCTGCCAGAGCGTTTGTGCAGCACCACCACAGACTTGAATGGGCGGTGTTGAAAGGCTTCAAACACTTTATGACTCAACTTGAGGCTTTGATATTGAAGCAACGCCTCACTAACGCTTCATGTTTTGATAATGTGAACAGTACTGTGCGCTGCCCATAGTATTATTTACTGAGACGTTTGAGGAGCGTTAAAAAAGCCCCTCAAATGTTTGCTTTCAATGCCAGTGTGAACTAGGCCTAAGAGCTCCCTTCACAGGAACTAAGGGCCAAGCCCAAACACTGAAAAACAACCCCACACCATAATCCCCCCTCCACCAAACTTTACACTTGGCACAATGCAGACAGGCAAGTACTGCTGGCAACAACCAAACCCAGACACATCCATCAGATTGCCAGACAGAGAAGCGTGATTTGTCACTCCAGAACAGGTCTCCATTGCTGTAGAGTCCAGTGACGGCGTGCTTTACACCACTTGGTGATGTAAGGCTTGGATGCAACTGCTCGGCCATGGAAACCCATTCCATGAAGCTCTCTACACACTGTTGTGCTAATCTGAATGCCACAGGTAGTTTAGAGGTCTTTGGCTATTGACTCTGCAGACAGTTGGCGAGTTCTGAGAACTGTGTGCTTTAGCATGTGCTGACCCCGCTCTGGCATTTTACCTGGCCTACCACTTTGTGGCTGAGGTGTTGTTTTTCCAAAATGGCTTCCACTTTGTTATAATACCACTAACAGTTGACTGTGGAATATTTAGTAGCAAGGAAATTTCACGGATGGACTGCACATATGGCAACCTATCATGGTACCACGCTTGAATTCACTGAGCTCCTGAGAGCAACCCATTCTTTCACAAATGTTTGCAGAAGCAGTCTGCATGCCTAGGTGCTTGACTTTATACACCTGTGGCCATGGAGGTGATTGTAACACCCTAACCAATGATTTGAAGGGGTGTCCCAATACTTTTGGCAATATAGTGTACATTGGGACCATGGAAAATGAACATAGCCACCCTCTAAATCAGATTATAACAGCAAACAAAAAAAAAGAAAAAAAGGAAATAAATTTGGAGGAGGCAGAGAGCAATAGAATGTGTTTTTTTTTACTTAAAAATACATAGGTGGATAGATTTTTTTTTAATTCAGACTTTAGTGTCACTAAAGGTGCACTCCTGCCAAAACTGAAAATGAAACCTTGAGATGAAGGATCTCAGCCTACCTGCTCCATAACCTTGGTTTTTCATTCAGGCATTGCTGTAGTGTATTGAAATTAATTAGATGTGATGTGAAAACCATGCAGCATCAGACTGCGCAGTTACTAACCACAATCAGCAATGTAACACATTCTAGAACTGATATCCTGTGAACTGCACACTTTGTAAGTTTCTATTTAGCAGATCCACAGTGGACAGGCAGTGCGGGGGCATTATGTTGCCTCCCTACCACCTGTTTTAACCCCTAAAAGTATGCAGTTGCATGCCACAACCACATTCATTGCCAGCGGTTGCAGCACAGCCCTATTCTCTTGAATGGGTCATTTTCAGTGATTGGTACTGCTTGGCGAACGCGACAGGGAGGGGCGGTTAGTTCTTCCTGCAGTGTTTGCACCCCTGTCAATTGTCTTTACAGCTTAAGTTAAGTTGTTGGTGGTAGTAAAAAAAAAACAGAAGACCAAAATTTCTACCTAACTCAATGTCGGGATCTATGAATCATTTTGATGTGTTTTTTTTTTTTTTACTGATGGTGAACACCAATACCTTTGCATTTTTCACATTTTTCATCACATGAATTGCCAAGGTTTGTCAAAGCTTTACTTTAAGTAGAACTTTTTGTGTTGAGATATTTTTCTGACTGGTGCACATTATAGAAAACAAAGGTACTGAAGGTTCATTGTTATCCACATACCTCTGGTTTTAATGAAATTTTGTTAACAGTAATTTCCTCTTTTGTGAAATTCACAACTCAGTGTTGATATACGACTGCCCACAGAGTCATTATGCAGTTGTGAAAAAAGCATTGTAGGATTTGAAATAGTGATAGCCTAGGTCTACAAGGGTGGTTTCAATGTGTTACTACTGAACGATTTAACCACTTTTTGACAATCAGCTCATGAGCAGTGCATTAGCAATAAGCAGCAAATTAAGTGACTGTCATGAAGGAGTTAAATAGTAAGTCAATAGCAAGAGAATAAAATCACCTCCCAAGCAGAAGCCATATGTAATCGGTAGAGCTTCAGTTACTGCTGAACTACTATATCATGCTTTGCCATCCAAAGAGTATCTAAGGTCAGCCAGGAACTAGCCAATCATGCTGGGACATGTAGCTCTCAAGTTATCTAACACCAGGTATGAGCTTTAGTGATTTCTACAAACAAATGTTAGGCAAGCACAAAAACTTGGGGAAATTTGCTAACACACAATTATTTTTTAAAACTCCATTAAAAATTTACCTAAAAATAATAATGCTATGTCAACCTGGATCTAAGAATCTTGCAGACATGGTGTATAAGAACTGTCAGCTGTCGGTGCATGTTCGATTGATGCGTAATACTGCATCACGCTGACCTGATCACAGGCTTGTAGAAAAGAAAATCGCATTGCCTGTATACAGTACACAGAACACATCTACTTTATAGTAATGTTACATTTTGCTCTCATGCACTTATATTATAATGTCAGACTTATAGAATATAACCATTGTATTGTCAAATGCCATAGGGCTCAGTAGGGGCTAGTAATAAAAAAAGGTAGAAAAAAAGGATGTAAACATTGGGGGAGATTTACTAAAACTGATACACACAGATTCTGGTGCATGGTAAGCAATCAGCTTTGAACTTTAGTTTGTTCAATTCAGCTTTGACAACAAAACCTAGAAGTTGATTGGTTACTATGCACCGCTGCACCAGATTTAGCATGCACCAGATTTAGTAAATCTCCCCAGTGAGTTGTTGATGATAAGGAGCAGCCAGATTCCATGTTTCATTTTCCCTGAGAAAAAAAATGAACTTGTCACCACGAGCAACATCACATTTACCTTTTTATCTCTCTCTATTTTTTTATTATAAATAGCCTCCAATGCATTTTGTATCAATAAAAATAACAGGCTAATGATGCTTGAAAATGCTTCTAATCTCATGCCACAAATGGTTTCGGGCTTGTGTAATGAAGAAATTAAAACCAAACTATGCCATAGCCCATGCTATGTGATTTATGCAGAATTGTTTTAAAATGACTTAAAGCTGAACTCTAGGTGGATATAAAAACCACAAATGAAAGCAGCTGTCAAAATAATACAACAATAAATGTATGTTTAAATGCAAGCAATGTAAGTACCTGAATTTGAGCTGGTATTAGCCTCTTGTAGTCCCTGTAGAGAAGGGTCGGAGAGAAAAAGAAGGGGAAAGGAGGGAGAAGGGAAAGGAGAAGGAATGCCGATAGGAGTAGAAAGCAGAGTGAAGGAGAGATGAGCTCATAACTGCACTGCTTCTCCTTTCACTGTCCAGTCACCGGCTGGGGCAGGTCCACAATGACCTAGGCTCAGATATAGTGGGTTGAATGATGCTGGCCATCAGATTGCAAAAGTGGTTTGTTAGCTAATCTTTTAATATTTATTTATTTCAGGTACTTATAATAGGATATTTATATAATATACTTTATAAGGATATTTATTTTATATTGGCTGGAGTTATGCATTCAAAAACGTGTGAACAAAAGCTACACATGGAAAGAAAATAGTAAAGTCTTACTTCTCCCTTTTCTCCACACCTCTGAAAGTTGCACCATTACTGAGAAATCCTATGTTGTAGTCTGTACAGAAACCGACGCTTCCAGGAGTGTCAATCTCTTGTGCCCAATGCTGCTCTCATTGGTACCTCTTGCAGACCCCTGTGTCACTAAAACATTGTGGGCATTCCACACCCTGATGATTCTTAATAAACAGTCAATGGCATGACTGATGGGATTATCAGCAAGGCCACCTAGCTAGAAGGCTAGGGCTACAAAAGCTACTAACTTAGTAGCACATATCATTACTACTAAGAGACTTAAAGTCTCTTAAAAAAAAACCTGTTATACCTATCTGTTCTGTGCAATGGCAGCCTCGAATCACCTCTTTTCGGGTCCCCTGCCAGTGTTCCAGGCTTCTCCTCTTCTGCATGTACCTCTATAGGAAGCTGGTTCTTATAGTGGCACTTTTTGTCGGCTGGCATTCGAGCCGGGTTGTGTGCTTCAATTGACACACACAGCATGACTTGGATTTCCCTGGATTTCACTGACAGCAGCAGGAGCTCTATCTCTTTCTTCCGCAGCCTTATTGTCCTTGGCCCATCCCTTTAATTGATTGGACTTGAGCTCTTTCAGTCATGAAGCTTGGCATCACATGCTGGTGTGCTCATGAATGCCACTCCTCTAGGCTGACATCCACCTATCAAGGCATTTTGATACTTCATCCAGGAGTCAGCTGATCAAGGCTGTAAGCCCTTGACAGCAGTACTGAGGCAGGGTACTGAGATGCATTCGGGAAGCATTTAAATCACACTGCTGGCCCTTGCAATCTTGTTATGATCTACCTGCATTGCAGGGAAGCACAAGGACCAAGTGGATCTAAAATAAACTATGTAAAGAAAACAGGTTTCATTGAAACATATTTTATTAGCGTCTTCATGATGGTGGAATGGAGGAACCGGGGAAGGTAAAAAAAATCAGATTAAACTTTAACTGCTTGTTGGCAACAATTTTATTAGCAGCACATTGAAATCAGTGGCTGCCAATATGATGATGGACAAAGACATTTAATCACTCCCGTAAGCTTAAGCGTATTGCTCTTTTAATTGTACATGACATAAAGAGCTAAAATTCTGGCAACATTGTGCCAACATTATTGGTGGAATATAGAGAGTGTATACCGTTTTTAGGACATTTTTGGAAATAATAAATTTAAACAGTACACAATACTGACAAAAAAACCCCCACACACTCACTCATTCATGACACACATCATGCAAATATTACACACGTCACCATCCAAATACTAAAAAAATACTATTATAGGGATATGCTTGTGACATGCATTGACAGGACATAGAGATACTGCACACTTACACAATTATTAACTAGGGCTGACATGCTTTCTTATTAAAGTGCACCTTCATTTTAGAATGTGAAGATCTGCTATCTTATAGAAAATATATAAAAGGGTTATTGTAGAACTACATAAAGGCAAAGCTTTTTTTTGTTTTGGATAGAGTAAGGGAGGGTTATGACCAGGGCTTTTTTTCAGCTGGTATATGGGAGAATGCAGTTCCGGCACCTCCAGCACTGAATGCATGTAATGGAAAGGGGTGCTGGGGTGTGCTGGAGGGTCTATTGATGCTGGCTGCTGGAAGATCTATTGTTGCTAGAGGGGATCTATTTTTGTGTGGGGGTTTGTTGTTGCTGGGGATGTCTATTGTTGCTGTTGGGGAATCTATTGTTGTTGGGGGGGAGGGGTTTTATGTTGCTGGGGGGTTCAATTGTTGCTGGGAGGGATCTACTGTTGAGGGAAATTTGTATTGATGTTGATTGCTGGGAGACCTGATGTTGCTGTCAGGGTCTATTGATGCTGGGGTGGATCTATTGTTGCCGAGGTGATATTTTGTTTCAGGGTCCATTGTTACGGGGGGAGTCTGCTGTTGTGGGGGGATATATTGTTGCAAGGGGATCTATTGTACCTGTGGAATTATGTCTATTGTTGTTGGCTGCAGGGCAATCTATCTTACTGCTTTTCTTGTTATTAACACATTCCATACAAATTACTTAGCACCTCAAAATTATACTTGGTTCTGAATTCTCACAATGGGACGGTACTAGCAGATGGGTAGGGGGTGGAGCCAAGGGACAGTGCTTGGAGGTGGGTAGTGGTGGAACCAAGGGACAGTGCTTGGAGGTGGGTAGGGGGTGGAGCCAAGGGACAGTGCTTGGAGGTGGGTAGGGGTGGAACCAAGGCACAGTGCTTGGAGGTGAGTAGGGGTGGAACCAAGGGACAGTGCTTGGAGGTGGGTAGGGGTGGAACCAAGGGACAATGCTCGGAGGTGGGTAGGGGTGGAACCAAGGGACAGTGCTCGGAGGTGGGTAGGGGTGGAACCAAGGGACAGTGCTCGGAGGTGGGTAGGGGTGGAACCAAGGGACAGTGCTCGGAGGTGGGTAAGGGCAGATACAAGAGGTGACTGTGGAATAAGGGAGTTCCTGCACCTGTTCTCTGAAAAAAAAGCCCTGGTTATGACATTATCAGATTTTTTTTCTGCCATCTGTGGCCCATTAGAGAGACTTCCCTTCACTTCTTGCTCCATAGCCAAGTCTACTTTAGAGGAAAGGATAGACCTGCAGTAAGCAAAAATTGTGGAGTGCATAGAATAAAACCAGCCTTAAAAATAATATGCTTGTGCTTTACTAGAACATAGGAATTTATCACGCCAAATAGGCAAAGATAGGGTCTGAGAAATGCATGGGAGACAAAAATAGACCTGCAACCAATAGTTCCATGTGCAAGCAACTTCAGAAGCTATGAATAATCTACTGAGGAGAACATACATCTACATTTGGTAATAATTATATTCACATTCTATAATGGCTCATCTACACTGTGTGGTGACCTGTGTTATTCCACAATGGATAAACCCAGATCACTGCCAGGCAGGAGCAGACTGACAACTCATGGGGCCCCCGGGCAATAGTGGATCATGGGGCCCCTGTGTCTTTGCCCAAACTCAAAAAGCCGATGAACAAGGTACCAGGGGCATCTCATGGGGCCGCCTACTGACCCCAGGCCCTCGGGCAGTGCCCGAGTTTCCAAATGATCAGTCCCCCCTGCTGCCAGGGCTCAAAAAATGTATTCTATGTGTTCCATTCAAACCACGATGCTGGTGTGATGTGTTGTACAGTGCAATACAGAAAAATGCAGTATGTCAATATTTCATAGCGCACTCCATGGCACCACTAGGCACCACATGACACCATACCACAACACAAAGCACTGAGCTCCTGTGCAGCAATATAAAATAAAGTTAACAAACAAAAAAATAAAACAAGTAAACAGTGTGATGTGCTGAATTCTACACTGCACCTCTTTCTGCCGGAGTCCATCACCGACACTAGCCTGCACTGTAATGCTGTGTTTTAGTGTTATCCTAGCCTAAAGCTCGGAAGGTGTATATCACAAATGATGAATAAATACAATGAAATAAATGTAGGAGGGTATCCTGAACCTCCTTCCAAATAAATCCAGAAACATTTTTAAAGGATGTGCAGAGAGGGGCCGTGTGGGAGCTCAGTAACTGGGCATAGAATATAGTAACCATCTTGCAAACAGAATCAGCCCTGAGCTATTGTTCCAAAGCAGAGTATCTAAACTCTGGGAAGTATCAATTTATGAATGTATGGCATCCCCCAGGCACAGTAATTTGTGGAGCAAACAATTACTGTACATAAATTAAGCATCTCTGAAAAATAATGAAAGAAGGAAACACATTATTGACCCACGACTGATATAAGTACTGAAAAGAAACATTTGCTGAAAGAAATACAGTGATTCCCTTACTAGGTATCTGGTTGGCTCTGACCTCAGTACTTTGATCCTCTGACCTGGAACAAGCATGCAGCTTGCGAAGTCAAAGGAAAATCAGAACTTTTGATACTTGTTCCACGTCCGTGACTTAGAAAGTATTGATCAACTATGGGAGAAGAAAAAAAATCTTCAGAAAAGAACTTGGCACAAGCCCAATATAATTGAAACAATGTACATTTAAAGTTGTTTGTAGAAAATAGCATAAAAGATAAAACATGCTAAAATAACTTATAAACAGACAAAACTGTCTGATCACTTTTGAAGGTCTATTCCAGGCAAAAAGCTAACCACAGAAATAAAATACATACAGTATATGGTGGATGTCTAAGGATTTGTCCATCCAGATCTTTGTTTTACACATCTCTGTCACACTGCACAGGCCTGCATGACAGGGCAGGAGACCTGGAAGGACATCGGGAAGAATTATGTCCTGTGTTGTGCCGTGTAAAAAAAATAAGGCAATAAAGTACCTTAATGCATGGTAATACGTAGCATATGTACATTAACAAAAAGCATGAGTGTGTGAAGGTGGCCTGAAAAAAAGAACTTGGAAAAAAAGAGCACATATCCATCTCCTCCTTTGTCCAATAAATCAGGTTGGATTTTAATCCCTTTAGGACCTTCTGCTATTCCTCAAATGTTTTGTGATCTCTGATTAAGTTACGTTTTCCCTCTGCAGATTAGACCTTTCATATCGGTGTCTTTCTCCAAGCTCAGTTCATAGATTTTTTTGTGGCAGGTTTACTTTCATGAACACAGGTACTAAAGAAATGATAGATCTCATAACTGGTTTTCTCCTTCAGATACTGCACCATACATTTTTAAAATGCCCATGCACTTCGTCATACTTTACGAGCACCAAAGTCTATCTCTGTCAGTTCCTATAGAAAAGGACCTTGGATTTTACATGGTTCCTGAGACCTTGGGGTTGATTTACTAATTGCAAATAGATGGTTCACTTTGCAAGGGAAAAGGGAAGTTTCTCCATAGCTTAGTGAAGCTTAGGTGAAGCTGGAAAAGTATCTCCAAAGTTTAGGTGAACCTCTGCTGACTTCCATCATCCAATCATGCGCAAGCAAACATGCTGTATTTTTTTTTCTTGCTTGTGATTGGATATTCTTTGCAAAGTCAAACTGTACCTTATTTACTAAGCTCTGGGACATATTCCCTTGCAAAGTGCAACTTTCCTTGCAAAGGGAACATAATATTTGCTTTTAGTAAATCAACCCCTATGAAAAAAGCTGCTGGTGACTTCTCTATATAATTATCATGATGCTCTTAGCATTGTAAGTCATGTATTTTAGCAATATGTCATAAGACAGTGTATGCAATCAACATAGGAAGAAGAATATTACATATCGCCCCCCTATAACTTATTATACACAGATAAATGAGCACAAAAAATAATGATGTTCACAAGCACTTAAAAACTAACAATACAAATTCCTCTTTTATAATTTATCTATAAGCTTTTTATGAATGCAATTTCCAGCACAAAACATACTCAAAGCCCTTCCTATGCAAACAACTGCCCGAAACAAAATCATGAGGTCTTATGCACACCAGACTACCGACTGCCCCCCCCCCCCCACACACATACACATACAGAGAGTGATGTATGGAAAATGGAAGTTACCTGTACCTGTTTTTTTCCCTCCACCTCCATATTTTCCATATCTACCCTTCTCAGTTCTCACCCTGCTGTCTCTTTTTCTTAACCTATGGATGACAACTATTTATCATTTTTCTCATGCTCTTATATTGTGAGTCACAGAATGTCAAAATGTGTTGTTAAAGTCTTGAAATGTCAGAATTGTCATTTCAGAGGTTACAGGATATGGTGCACATTGTGAATATCATATGCAGTTAGATTACAAATTATAATGTGTTTCATACTGATAAATTAGCTTTAATAGCAATGGTGTGCAAATAATGTTTCCTTTTTCACAATTAGAGTGTAAGCTTTTGTGGATGCTCCTACCCATAAGTAGACTGTGTTTTTCCTTTCACCAAATATTATTTGTGTCTTTAAATGTATGTGCCACCTTTCTGGATAGGCTACTAAGATGTTGGGTAAATTTAATTATTTTGACTCCCCTGTAGTCAAATGTGTTTCTTTTCACCAAATATTATTTGTGTCTTTAAATGGATGTACCACCCTTCTGGATAGGCTGCTAGAATGTTAGGGAGATTTATTATTTTGACTCCTCTGTAGTCAAATGTGTTTTCTTTCACCAAATATTATTTGTGTCTTTAAATGGATATACCACCCTTCCGGATAGGCTGCTTGGATATTAGGTCTATTTAACCGTTTTGACTCCTCTGTAGTCAAATATGTTTCCTTTCACCAAATATTATTTGTGTCTTTAAATGAATGTACCACCCTTCTGGATAGGCTGCTAGGATGTTGGGTAAATTTAATTATTTTGACTCCTCTGTAGTTAAACATGTTTCCTTTCACCAAATATTATTTGTGTCTTTAAATGGATGTACCACCCTTCTGGATAGGCTGCTAGGATGTTGGGTAAATTTAATTATTTTGACTCCTCTGTAGTTAAACATGTTTCCTTTCACCAAATATTATTTGTGTCTTTAAATGTATGTACCACCCTTCTGGATAGGCTGCTAGGATGTTAGGTAAATTTAGTTATTTTGCCTCCTCTGTAGTCTTTGGAACAGCTGTTGATTTTTTTTTGTCTGTTCTGGGTTTCACAGGCTGTAGGTTTGATTGTTCTTCCTTGCTTTCTGGAGACTTCTGGAACATAGACGATTGAGCAAGATGGGCAGCATGAATATTTATTGTGTTGCAGCTCAGAGAGTATGCCAAGTACGTAGGTGGCTGAAGAACATATGTATAGCCTGAGGCCTCAAGCAGCATGGGTCTAGTCCTGGGTCTAACCCCACAGGAGGAGCCTCCCAGCCTGAGGCCTTCAGGCACAAATCGTGAGTTTGCTGCATGATCACCAAAGTTCAAGCTGTGGCATAGCCGGGGGCCTGCTTCTGAGATCCCTTTCTTTTTTTTGGAGCTAACCAAGCGATCCCTCACCTAAGGACCTGGTCTGCAGGGCACATTGAAGAGTGCCTGGTGGATACTGGAAGGAGGCATCCAGTGATCCTGTGGCATTGTGAGTACTGACCTGAACTCAGGGTTGTAGTGACTGTGTGCTGTTTATATGGGTGGATGAGCCAGTGGTAATCCTAACTGGGACAGCTTCTAAAAGAGAACTCAGTTCTGCCATCTGTTCTTGTTCCTGCATAGAGACTGTTCATGGAAGCTTAGCAAAGTGGAGTATCTTTTTGCGAAGATTCAGTAAATCTACAGTACCCCATATCAACCTACACTCCATCCAAGTTCTTCAGCAATAAAAGTCCTAAAAGGACATCCCATAGACTGAGTCAAGAGTGAATGAACTGTTGCTGTGTGCCTGGCTGTCTCTGCACTAGTTTGGGAAAGAATCAGTTAAATTACAGCGGGGGTAGCACTACATGTAACTCCCTATCCTCATCATATATTTTATTGTACATACACCCCCCACTCTCAAATATTGTAATCTCCTTTCCCAAGAAACAAATTGTCACAGTCACGTCATACAACTACTGTGACATTGACAGTTTTTCATTTTAGAGATCCATAAAGTGCAATAGCAGTCTCAATGCGTGATCATTGGGGGAGGGGGACTAAGGGAATGCTTCCTCCTGCCTGCAACCAACCTCATCCCTTGCCTTGGACTTCAAAGAATGTTTTTTGTTTTTTTTAAATGACAATAGGTACAGATATTTTGACAAATTCTACAGGGGTCAAAGTGCTTTGGCATATATGAGAGGCTGTGAAAAAATAAGCTGACTTTGCTTTTTTGTGGAAGGTTTACTTTTAAAAAATGAACACTGGCTGAAGTTCTGCTAAAATGCAGTGCAAAGTCCAAACTTTAAGAGGTGTGTATGTCATTTGGAAAGTGTGTCCTACATGTAAATACCCAGTACCCCTAATTAAGATTGCGTCTTGCTCAGTTTTTTAACTGAACATTTTTCAGCCTGGTTTCACACTTGTGCGGTGCGGCATATCGCATGTGATTCGCACAGGAACCGCACCGCATTCCTGTGCACATGACACGTGAATTCAGTGCGATGCAATTTGAGCCATACATTTTGTATGGCTCAAATTGCACTGCATCCGCACCAAAAAGGTGCAGGACTCTTTTTTTGGTCCACACTAGAATTGGATCGCATGGGTATTCACAAATATGCTATAAATCTCTGCACATCACACTGCATTTTGTGGACTGATTTTGGGGTGTTGTTAATTTAACATACACACCTGCAGAGGTTCGCACGAACGGGGTCTAAATGTGATGCGGAATTCGCACAGAAACCGATGAGAATTCCGTACCGTATCAGTGTGAACCCAGGCTAAAAAAGCTTTCCAGTTAAAGAATTGTTCCCTTGTGATCAGACCAGAAGTAGGAGCGGGTACCTGTTAAATTCGAGTACCCGCTCCCCTCCGCCCTCCAAAGGTGCTAATCCTTAATGGGGAGTGGGGGAACAGTCCTTAAAGTGGAACTTCCCCTTTTGGGTGGACCTCTGCTTTAAAGTGTTACTAAACCCACAACAGTAAAATCAGTCTGTATATGCAGTAAAGTGTGCTTGTTATAGTCACTGTGGAACCTAAGGGGTTAATCCTCTACATTGTGTAAAAAGGATGTTTGATCCTGTCCATTCTGATCCTCCCCTTCTTCCACATTCCCCATTTCATTTCCTGATAGAACAGAGCCTCGGGTAAATTCTGCACATGCTCAGTTTGTTGTGTACTGCTAGAAAGTTGTTCTTTTCCTTCGGAGGGTGCATGTGGTCACCACAGGGCCATACAGCGCTGTCCAGACAGAGGATCAGGGGTTATGCAATCTCATAGGGCTGTGAGAGGAGAATGAAGACTCCTCCTACAAGCTTTAACCAGTGCTCAGTTGGACACTGATAGAAGTCACAAGCTATATACCACTGATGAGAAAAGGTATTTATCAGTTTGTATTTACTACAATAATTGCATTTCCATGTTCTGTGCAATGTGGGAGACCAGATAGAGTGAATGCAGGGTCTTGGGTTTAGTTTTTGTGCTTGGAGTTCAACTTTAAAAAAGGTGTATTTTATTTTAAAAGGGTGGCAGGGACCTACATTATTCAACCTTTGCACTTGGGTATCTTCTATTTTACAGCAGCTCCAAATTGCAAGATAAGCAGAGAATTTTGGATTAAGAGTCCAACCATCAAAATAATCTGATGAAATCTTCTCACCTCTATGCTGAAGATTTCTCGTGTTTCCAGGACAGAACTATCCCACTTATTTTACTCTCTTGGGTCCATCACATGACGCCTGAGAAAGGCTGCTGACCCTTATTCTGTGTCACCACTCTTGGTCAATTAGATCGGTGAAGAGGGAAGATTCTCTGCTTTCCTGATGTTTTTCTTACTTAGTGCTCATGACTGCCCACTAATTAGACCAGCTTTAACATCTCTAACATCTCTATTGTAAATTCCCCAAAGATGCCTAGTTTCCTAACATACCCACAACAACTGCACACACAAGCTGATTTAATGAGGCAGTGATAGAATACTGACTGCAGTAGCCTATAGCAACTAGGTGCCTCCTTTTACAATCAATGAAATCAATGAAAAGATTGTTGTAAAACATTTTATTAGGTGTTATGAATAAATATAGAAACAAGATGAGAAAAACACAATAAATCAGACAGAATAGGCAAAGGAACCCTGCAAGCAGGATCTAAGAGAACAGTACAGAATATACACTCACTGACCTCTTTATTAGGTACACCTGTTCAATCGCTTGGTAACACAAACTGCTAATCTGCCAATCACATGGCAGCAACTCAATGTATTTAGGCATCTAGACGGGGTGAAGATAACTTGCTGAAATTCAAACCGAACATCAGAATGAAGGAGAAAGGGGATTTAAGTGGCTTTGAACGTGGCATGGTTGTTGGTTCCAGATAGGCTGGTTTGAGTATTTAACCACTTGCCTACCAGGCACTTATATCCCCTTATTTACCAGGCCAATTTTCAGCTTTCAGCGCTGCCGCACTTTGATTGACAATTGCGCGGTCATGCAACATTGTACCCATATGAAATTTTGATCATTTTTTTCTCACAATAGAGCTTTCTTTTGGTGGTATTTAATCGCCACTGGGCGCTTTACTTTTTGCGCTAAAAATAAAAAATTGTAAAAAATTTGAAAAAAAAAAAAAGTTTCTTTGTTTCTATT